>NW_027421880.1:0-59156 GCF_009905375.1 Apium graveolens | reverse complement strand
CCTGCCTATAGAGCCTGATTGCTTCTGCCAGTTCATCACTTGTAAGGTTGGCCATGTGCTCTTCGACCATCGGGACATTAGGTACTTGTATTGGTTCAACTCAATAAGGCTTCTGGCGTCCCTGGTGTTACAATTCTCTCATGACGGGAGTATGTGCAATGGTTGCTCTTGGAACACTTCGGCTCCTGCATCAAGGGCCTGGGAGTGGTCCGACTCATGGACCTGAGTACTAGTAGATGGTCTCCCAGAAGTATGCTTTCCTGGTCTGCCATTTCTCAACAATACCAACAACTAAAACAATATGATACAGAAAGTATCGATCTAAGGTTGCTTTTTGAAAATTACAAAACTACCCAGAATAATAACAAGCACTAACAAATAGCTTCCTGGGACTAGTTTGAACAATCTTCTGGGACTACTCACAATGTGGTAGAACAAGTATAGCAGGGTTGTAGAACACAAAGAAATATTCAAACTAGAGCCAAATCGGGGTTCTAAAACGATCAAAACTAACAATAGCACACACAAACGTGGCTGAAATCAACGAAACGGGGCTCACACAAACGTGGCCTAAAATAATAAGCACACACAAACGTGGCTTAAATCAACGACATTCATGATTATGAGAGAGTTTGGTTGCTTGGATTCTTAAAGTTAAATAAATGGACTCTTTCAAGAGCTTATTGATGAAGGTGATCCAGGGGCACCGAGACACAAGGATGGAGACGCCCTCCTTCTAGCACCAAATGATAACTCCTGGTGGCGGGGCCGCTCCTTCGACGCCGTGCCTGGATCCTTCGCGCTGCGGAGGTGTAGCTGCGGTAGGGTTCCTACAAACAACACCGGAAGGGGGGTTTGGGTCCCGCGGCGCCTCCGGTGTGAGAGTAAGAACTCGCTTTGGGGAAGATGAAGATAGATATGAATGCAAGGTGGCTGTGTGTGTATGAGTTATGAGAGTGATTAACCCTAAAACCTCACTTCTTGGGCTATATATAGCCCAAGGGTAGGGTTTTGGGGTTGGTACCTTTAAATCGTAGCCATTGGTTTTGGGAGCGGAGGACACCTGGCTGGAGTGATTGCTTTACACGTATCAGTGTGACTGGCTGAGGAATGTTCTGAGGATCCTCCGACACGTGCCCTGATTATTTCATGATTGATGTGTGACAGTTGTCCCCATCATGTGCTTGGGCCAATATCTCACATGCTGGGATTTATCAAGGTTAGGCTTGCGGGACTTGGCGAGTCAGGACTGGTAGTTTGCAGGACTAGTCCTTCCAGGAGCTGCATGGAGTTAGGAGTCTCGAACTAGTCCTTCCAGGAGCTGTATGGAGTTAGGATTCTAGGAATAGTCCTTCCAGGAGCTGCATGGATTTAGGAGTCCCGGACTAGTCCTTCTAGGAGCTGTATTGGAGTAAGGAGCTAGGACTAGTCCTTCCAGGAGCTGCATGGAGTTAGGAGTCCCGGATTAGTCCTTCCAGGAGCTGCATGGAGTTAGGAGTCCCGGACTAGTCCTTCCAGGAGCTGTATGGAGTTAGGAGTCTAGGACCAGTCCTTTCCAGGAGCTATATAGAGTTAGGAGTCCGGGGCAAGGCCCTGCGGGAGCTGTATGTACTATCAAAAGAGATATACAGAGTTCAATTAATCTGCTACTACAAAGTCCTGAACTGTTTTGCATTGACTTCCTCTTTTTGACTCACCAATTAGGAGTGCACTTGTACACATCTACTAGAGTCCAATTCCAAGTGTAATGTGCATCAGGTGCCTAATATGTCGTAATATCCTCAAGTCTCATCACTGGTGCTATCTGTTAGATACTGCTTCTGATAATAACCTAGCATCCAGTTTGGCCTTGACCCTCGTAACAATGCCATTGGCATCTAGTATTTACTTTCTGGTTATCCTTATACCAATTACAATATTGTCATTTTGGTTTGGATACCAGCTTCCCTATAATCTGCTTGTTCACTGATTGAGTTCATCTTACTTTGCAATCACCCAATCAATCCGGATCTATCAGAGCTTCTGTAACTTTCTTAGTTCTTCCTTAGATAGATAACTAAAGAAATACTCATTCATACTCAGTAGCCCTGCTAATCATTACTCCAGCACCATCTGAATCACTTAAGAACTAGACTCTGGGAATAATTGACATCAAAACCCTTTGTCCTCAGCAGATATGTTCTTTAGTGTCATCTGATTTTCAATGTGGTCTAGTGTCTGACTAGTTGATCCTTCTTTTGCTCCCCCTAAGTTGTTGCTGGAATTTCTGAAAATCCTTACCCTTGCTGACTGGATTCATTGAAGTAATGAGATGTGTAGATATACTGCCATTCTACTGCTTGGATATGAATTATCAATGCCATTAATTTCTCTTGTAATAGCTTGGAGCATTGAGTTGTTGAACTGTGCATTTAGGCTTTCAATCATCTTCTGTTGATCAACCACAAATGCCCTGTAGGTTGTAGAGTCCACTGCGTAGCCAAGGAAAATATCCTAACTATTGAACATTCTCTCCAAACACTTTGAGGTTATCCAGTGTTTGCTTATGTTGGCCATTAACTCATTAGTGGTCTTCATGTATACATCCAGATCAAGGCTTGATCTTACTTGTTACAACCTGTATTGACTGCTTCAGTCCTTTGATATTTAGAAAGTCTTGATTAGCTTGATATTTCCCTTGTAGCTTTAATCAAGTTCCGGTTCTTCCTTTGTACCACTCCATTATGACATGGAGCTTCCAGTGCTGAATATATCTCAAAATATTCTTGATGTTACAGATATTAATCAGAACTGCTTCTTGAATTCAGTCCCATTATCTGATCACAGGTCACTTCTTTTACAGTTGCTTCCAGCTTGATCTTCTTTGATGTGATCAATCACCATCTGTGATATCTTGTCTTGAGAGTGCACAAACAACAACTTTGTTTGATAAGAGTAGTCAACCACCATCACTGAGGTATATCTTTACTTTGATGTGATGTTGTCTTTGACTTCTCTTCTTGACATGCCTCACATTTACCATCTTCTGAATTCAAGATGAGGCAGTCCTCTCACTAGGACCTTTTTATAAAAGAGTTCCTTGAGTTGATGTTCAAGGGTGAGAGCTTCTAATGCCATAGCTAAACTTTTGTCAGATGAAGCTTTATAGTAGAAACCATTGACTTCACCTTTTCAGAGTTTCCAGTCTAGCCACGAGCATTTTCTTTCCTTACTCTAAGAAGAGCAAGCTACTCAATCTTCCTACTTCAGATGAGACACTAATCCTTCATTGAATTGACATTTTGTCCTTTGATGCAGAACTGTTTGATAAGAGGATTTGTGCCTTGATTCCCCAGCAAGGAAGTTGCTTCAACTTCATGATGACATCCCTTTATTTGTATAGCTTTGTTGCATAATGAAAACCTTTGCTGTCATCTTCAAAGATTATTGACGGAATAGGTTTTGTCAATCACATTTGATTGTAAGGCTCTTTCTTTGATCATATGCATTGAGTATGAATTACCAAGAATAGATATGAATCAATTAACCTGTTATATCCTGCACTCACAAATGGATTACAGTTCTTGGTACCCAACTTATCAGTTTGGGTTCCAGATGGATTAGAGATATTATTATAAACAGAGATAACAGCAGTTGCAAAACCTTATCATGCTAATTCTTATCTTTGACTGACCATTTTCTCCATTTAAATACCCTTGACAAATTTGTCTCTAGGCTAAGGGAAAATGGTTCCAACCTTACATAAGGAGGACTAGCAGTCTTTGCCCTATAATAATTCTAAATATACTTTTTCTATAATTAATGCAAGTACTAAAAGATGCATTCATGGCATAAAAATAAGCAAGCATTGTATTAAGAATACATGGCATTCATTCGGAAACATTACACATAAGAATTAAGCAAGACAGGCATGATATGGAACAAACAGAATTAACAATTAAATCACTAATTCTACTTAGTCCAATCCTGTTAAAGAATCTCATCTAGCTATCTCAATCCAATTATAAACTAATACATCTTAACAAATAATTCATATCAAATAAATAAATCACATTATAATAGGATACAGAAGATAAGCATAAACAAAGGTCTTAAGTGCTGGAAAACTATATACCTCACTAAAGCAATTAATCATGTTCAACAAATATTCAAACACATATTTAAGATCATTTATAGTAACATGCACAAGTAAACATCATTCTTAGTTACCGGAAAAATAATCTAGTGAACTAATTCAGCATTATCTATGTGTGATGCTCTCATGCTTGTGTGAGTGTTAAACATTTAACCACTAAGATTTTATCAAGCATTGAATATTGAAAACAAATTATTGCAGTGGTTCAAGAAATTGAAACCTGAAATATGTGAGTTGGATCATCTTCAGAGATTGCTATGAAAGCAAGATATTCATGATTCTCGTCATCTGATCCATCCCAACTCTTTCCCGTGCACTATAAGTTTTGACTGGCTACTTCCCTAAGAAAACATTCCACCTTTGTCTCAACTCTTCAACTGAATCCCTACTCATCTTTGTTTGTCAAGCTTCTTGTTCTGTTGTAGCAAACCCCTGATAGTTATTTGACACATATGTCTTGTCAAACCTGTAGCTATCAAATCTTGTTTATGTCCCGATCTCAGTCTTGTAATCACCCCTTGAACTGAATCTGTAAGAATCTCTGCTTCAGAATAGATAGGCTTGATCCTTGGATGTAGTTTATGTATTCCTTGTGGATCTAATACGACCAAACTTCCCTGACAAGTGAAACACTGCCCTGACGTCCAGTCCCTCAAGTAATTCTACTTAAGCTTCTTCTGATTCAGCTATCAGTAACTCTTACATTTTGTCCTGAGGTTCCAACTATACTGCATGTAACTGAGATGTTTGTATATCCCCACTATTCTCTCTGACCTCCACAATTCCTGCCTGTATGATCTCATTGATTCCCGGATAAATGTAGCATTGGTACAAACCACTGTGTGACTGTATAATCTGGAATCATAGAGTTGTCTTAATCCACTTTAAAAGCTCGGAGAAATCCTAAGTCTACCAATACCTTGAGTACCCTTAATTTAATATTTAAGAGAAATTTAAATTTCCAATATTTTTAATTTTCTTAGAAAATAAATTAATCAAAAATAAATGTTTACGTAAAATCTAATTTTCAAGAATTTTGAATTTTCTTAAAAATTAAATAAAACATAAATTATTATTTAAGAAAATTTAAATTAAAGAATTTTAAGTTTTATGGAAATATAAATTAATCAGAAATAATTAATTAAGGGGTTATAAACTTTTTGCAAACCATGTGTGGCGACGAGTTGTCTAAGGCGATCAAATAAAATCTTCTGTGCGTCGCCTTTAATTCTTGTGTGGCGACCATGGTATTGATACAAATCGTCATAGAAATTCTATTGCGATTAAGAGGAAACCATGTGTGGCGACTGGGAAGCAACTCGGCTGTGGCGACAACAAAATTCCCTTCTCTTGCGACCAGGCAGAGTTGTTTTAGTCTTAGCTGAAGCTTCCAAGCAATTGACGAAAGGATGTATTCACTTCTTGCGCGTGAGATTACTGGAAAAAACCCGCGCGTGACTTACACTGCCAAGCAGATTCCTCGCGCGTGCGCTTCAGGAGCTGAAGCAAGCGTGACTGCTATGTTTTTAGCGTGTGCGCAAACACTGATGTTTGCTTGTCTGATTTCCCTTTCACACGACCAAAACTAATCTAATTTTATATGCCTTCTGTTTTAAACTTTCTTTTCCAAACAAACAATTAGATTGGAAATGGCAGCTAAATTCCGAGTAGATTCTGGTAGCAACAAACAAAAAAAAAATACCCGAAAAAAAAATTTACTTAAAAATTCTTATTTACAACAATTTAAATAATAAATTAATTCAATTCAAATTTATAAAATAAATTTATTTAAATTAATTTTATAAAATAAACTTAATCAATTTTAAATAATAAACTCATTTAAATTAAATTCATAGAATAAATTTCCTGAATTAAATTTATAAAATAAATTATGTAAATTCGAATTAATAAAATAAATTTATTTGAGGATCCTGATTTGTGTATCAATCAGTCAGCTCTGATACCAATTGTTAGGTCCCGAATTATCGTAGAGGGGGGGGTTGAATACGATAATCACTAAATTAAAAATTTTTTCGAATCTTTAGCGGATATAGATTTAGTGTTCGGTTAGTGTTTTCGTGTTCTTGAGAGTAATATTTTTTGGAACGATAAAAACTAGGAACACAAGATATTCGAGGAAATATATATTCGTATATAAATCCTCGAGGGTGTTGCTACACTCCGGTAAATAAATTAACCGGTTACAATCTAAGTCCAATAAATTTCCTAACTACTACAAAGATTTACAAATCAAATCCTATACAATAATCTAGCTTTTGTTTATCTAAGGATTTAATTACCGGGTAACGATTATAATGCCCCTAAGAATATACAAGAGTTAAATCGGGCATTATAATGTTACTCCTGTGAGAAGTTAAACGGATATTGAAGATGTCGGAGCTTCTCTGTAAATCAATGCTTCTTGTTTAATCAGCTCTCTTTTTGTTGGAGAAGAAGATAAATAGAACTACTTTCATCTGCTGCAAAGTGTAGACTTAATACAATAAAATGTGTGGTTGAGAATGAGTGAACTCTGTGGCGTCAACTTTTTCTGTGGCGACAGGGAGGCACAACTTGTTTATTGTAAGGTGACAAAGGGGGAGGGGGAGTCTCTGTGGCGACAGGTACTATACTAGTACAACAATCAAGAGTTTAATAAACTAACTCCCCTGTGGCAACCACAGGGGCTACCAGTTTATATTTATATACTAAACCAAATCAAAGGCAAACAAACAAACTACATGTACTCGTTTGTTTGTTTATTTCCATTTGTTTATTTTCTTTTTTTTCTTTTTTTTTCTTTTCTTTTTGTTTTGTTTTCTTTTTTTTCTTTTCTCTTTTTCTTTTGTTTTCGTTTGTTTTCTATTTTCTTTTTAAGTTTAAATTGTAATTAAATTAATTTATAAAATAAACTAAAATATAACTTATATAAATAAACTAATTTAGATTTATAAAATAAACTTATTTAAAGTTTATAAGATAATCATTTAAGTTTATTAAATAAATTATATTAAAGTCCATTAAATAATTTATTTAATTTAACAATTAAACTTTGAGCTTCGCCAGTCCCCTGAGCTGTTTAGTTGTATACCCCGCGCACCTCTTCTCGTACTTTAACAGATAAACGTTCAATCCAAGTACATTCCTCAACTTAACAATTCTTCTATAAATAATACCCAGATTCCTTTCACGAGCTGTTGACGCCTAGTGCAACAGGTCTGGTTTACAAACGACTAACCCCGATTCAGGTCTTCGTATTATAGCCTTGATTACATTGTTAAGCTTGCCTCAACTTTATTGCTTCGAACACTGACTGTCAATAAACAAATATACTTTCACTGGAATCCTTTCTGGTACTTTAGACAACGTCTTCATTAACCTCTATCAATACACTATCTTCAATTCTTCAGATTCCTATGCTTCGAACACTGTCTATCTTCAATCAATGCCAATACACTGAAATCTTCCGGTAGCACTTGTATACTGAATCTTCAACATTTCTGAAACCCTGAAAGTCTTTAACCTTTGTTCTTCACTGAGGCATGATCATATTAATGAACTTCTTTCAGTGACCTGTAAACAGACTTTCAGGCCTTCTTCTAATCTTTTGATTCTTTGTATTTGCCTTGTCTTCATTCTTCCTGATTTCTTGTGTAGACGTAGTATTATTAACCTGTCCTGTTCTAGTGTTGTTATCGTGTTAAGTTATCACGTAACTGTTCATACATCTACGCAGTCTCACCAACACTTTTACATATCGAATCCGAAAATAGGTTACTAAGCGCTAAGTAACTATATGACGATACAATTTTAATACCAGATTTGGATAATTATAAAAACAGAGCCTCTTATAAAATAATTTATACTAAAATAAGGTGATAAATCTCGCCTTTCGGGAATAAGAGTTTTATCGATCTATAAAAATAATTAGCGTATCGAAAATTTCACGTCGGGACTCGTACGGGTCAAACCGTACTCCAGATCGAAAAATCAAAACATAAAAACTGTTCAGAATCATCAGATTGGGTTAGGAAGGAGTTTTCGGAAGCGTTTCGGGTTGTAAAAACGGAAAAAACGGTTTGAAGTGGGATGATTTCTGATTCCAAAAAGTAATTTTATAATTACTTAAAATAATCATTATTAATTCTATAAATCCTTATAAAATCATGTAATAATCCAAAAATTACTAGAAAAATACCAAAATTATCCATATTTAATTCTGGATAATTAGAAAGTAAAATATCCTAATTTTATCAGATATCAACACCCAAATATTAATATCAATCCTCAATTAATTCATCAAAATTCACATAATAATTATTTATTGATAAAAATAATTACATAATATTTCTCGGACGTTACAGAATCCCATGTTTGTGTTATATATTATTCAATTCTCTTTAATCTCTTAGTTAATGTTCTCTAGTATAATTTCAATAGTTAATCGTAGTATAATCAAAACCCAAATTGTTATTCCTCTTAGCATTGAATAATAGCCATATCATTGTTGCATAAGTGCATAAATCACAAAGTTAACCTAAACTAGTCTCTACGGGAATGAACTAGAAATAATTCTATATTACTTGCGATCGCGTATACTTGCGTGAATTATTAGCGCATGTTTAGCGACTAACAAGTTTTTGGCGCCGCTGCCGGGGAGTTGGTGTTAACTTTTAGTTTATGTGTTTGTCGTCATTGATCGTTAAATTTCATTGACTCGGACATTGTTACTTACCTACTCTTTTCCCTTGTCGTGTTTCAGGCACTCTAGCGAGCATGTATGTATACGCGTTCGCGGGCTCGTAAGAGAACTCTGGATCAAGCGGAGGAGGAAGCTGTAGTGATTCGAAGGGAAGTTTTTGAGGATGAAGAGAAGTAAAGAAGAAGAGAAAGTGGAGGAACCAGCTTTAGTAGTGATGGGAGATCAAGCAGAAATTCCTAAGGCTTTGATGGACTATTCTCAGCCTAAAATTAATGATATTTAGTCGAGCATCATCAGACCAGCCACCTCGGCTTACACTTTTGAGATCAAGTAGAGCATGATTCAGATGATACAGAACTTAGTTCAGTTTGGGGTTCTCCTACAGAAGACCCCAACATGCACATCAGGGATTTTATCGAGATATGCGACACTTTCAAGTTCAATGGGGTCACTGAAGATGCTATCAAGCTGCGACTCTTCCCATTCTCTCTGAAGGATAAAGCAAAGTTCTGGTTACATTCTCTACCACCAGGGTCTATCACCAAATGGGAGGATCTTGCTCAAAATTTTATCACTAAATTCTTTCCTATAGCGAATACTGCTTACAATCAGGAATGCTCTTACTCAGTTACACAACAAACTAGAGAATCTCTGTGTGAGGCGTGGGATCGATATAAGGAGATGCCAAGGAAGTGCCCATACCATGGCATGCCTGATTGGATGATTATAAACTGTTTCTACAATGGTTTGGGCGTACAGTCAAGATCTATGCTCGATGCAGCATCTGGTAGAGCCTTATGGGCCAAAAGCTATAATGAAGCTTATGAGTTGATTGAGCTCATGGTAGCTAATGAATACCAGAATCCTATGCAAAGAATATTGCAAGGCAAGGTAGCAGGAATTCTGGAAGTAGATACAGCTACTGCTATAGCTGCTCAACTTCAAGCTTTGACGATAAAAGTGGACTCTTTGGCTAATTATGGAGTTAATCAAATCACTAGTATTTGTGACCTTTGTGCGGGGGCACATGAAACTGAGCTGTGTGCTATTTCTAGCGAATCAGCACAATTTGTGAGCAACTTTCAGAGATCACAGCAGCAAGCTCCAGCCACTTATCATCCCAATAACCGCAATCATCATAATTTCAGTTGGAACAACAATCAGAATACGGTGCAATAACCTTATCATCCATACACAACAAAGCAGTATAACCCTCCTGGTTTTCAACAACCGCAATATGCCCCTAGGAAATAACTTCAACTTCAGCAGTTATCGCAAGCTTGTTATTCCCAGTGGACTAACAATGAGATTTACAGAAGGGGGGTTGAATGTAAATCTCAAAACTTTTTCAAGTTTTGAGCAGTTTGTAAGACTAAGTGTTTGAGTGATCAAATGTGTGTGAATTGCTTGGAGCTGATGCAGACAGATATATATTCAAACACAAATGTAATGAACACAAAGAACTTAAAAACTTTTCTGATGGATTTGTTGTTCCACCAGAGATGTGTTATTTCAGAAAATCTGTGATTCAAAACTAAATCACAGCTGCTTCCTAGTACAAACTAGATGATTTTCTCTCTTGATATTTCTAAACAGCTCAGGGAAAATTCACATCTAATTACTAGCTACTACTTGGTTTATATAACATCAAGTTTACAAGTGAAGACAAAGATAAAGTACAATAAGACAATAGTTCTCCACTTGTTTCTGTTCCATTTTTATCCAGTGTAATATGGAATTATCTGTTGACTTTCCATTTTGAACCAGACTAAAACTGGCTGCTTTTTCTGCTGTTCCTGAAATAGGCTACCACATCTCTGTCAATCCATGTGCCTCTGTCAGCTTTGTTAACTGTCACTATCAACTGCTATGAGACTGAGCATCCGTTGAAGCTTTCATCCAGTTGATGGCTTTATCCGTTGATGCTCTAGCAGTGCATCCGTTGAAGCTTTCATCCGTTGATGGCTTTATCCGTTGATGCTCTAGCAGTTGAAGCTTTATCCGTTGAAGCACTTATCCGTTGATGGATATTATCCGTTGAAGCATTAGAGACATCCGTTGAAGCTTAGTTTCTTATCCGTTGAAGGTCTTCAATATCCGTTAACACTTCTTCACTTATACAAAATTACAAGGCATGAAATATTTACAATTAGCCCTCCTATTTGTACATCCATTAGTAGTCAACATGACTGATTATCTCCTAACAACATCTAAGAATTACAGCTTGAAATCAGAGAGTGAGATGTGCTACAATACCAAACTTATTGCTAAGTAAGGCTACTCCTTCAACGGATAGCCAAGATGGTCTTATCCGTTGAGGCTACAAACACTAGATTTCTACTTAAGTGTTTTGCTGAACTTATCATCAAACTAATACACATATTCTAACAATCTCCCCCTATTTATGTCTACTAGAACTGTAGGCATAAATTTGGGTTTAGCTTGATGATAACAAAACACTTAACAAATATATAAACTGTAACAAAGCAGAAATTCAAAAGTGCTACAAAAGTGTATATACTGAGATGAAATTGAAGAAATACATTGTTTCCAAGGGTGCTCCTTTAGCCTGAGCAAATTACTTTCTTTTCCTTTGATCCCTGGTTTTCTTTCCTAGCCTCCTGTCATTCTCCTCTATTTGAAGTTGAAGTTGTCTGTAGAATTCAGCTTCATCTTCTTCATTGATATCTAACTTAGATTGCATATCCTTGAGAGTTTCATTACTGGCAATCTTTAGCTGATCTTCAATTCTGAAAAATCTTCTGACTCCTTTGTTGTCTCTGAACTCCATCAACCAATGAGGTGATTTGTGAATTGTAATACCTCTCTCTTGAATGAGTAAAGTTCT
The DNA here is from genome assembly GCF_009905375.1 of Apium graveolens. NCBI lineage: Eukaryota > Viridiplantae > Streptophyta > Magnoliopsida > Apiales > Apiaceae > Apium > Apium graveolens. The sequence continues at coordinate 47,471 of NW_027421880.1, read as the reverse complement.
AGGCAAGGCATTGGGCTCCCTCCAAGTTTTCCTTATGTTGGCAATCTTGTTGAGAATCTCAGTCCTGGCAGTTCTGGTAAAGCCAGAATCCTTATGTATGGCTGAGTAGACTCTAATCAAGGTAGAGTAGCCTTCATTCAGAATTCTGTGAAGAGGCCATGTTCTTTCCCCAGCTCCTTTGTATTTGAACACTAGTCTTTCTGGTAGCTGTCTGTAGGCAGCTATTCCCCTTACATCCTCCAGCTCATCCAGATAGAGTTCAATGTCTGAAAATTCTTTTATGTCACAGATGTGAACATAATCATCTTTAGAGGTTTGAGGTTTAGGCTTAGGCTTCTGTGTGAATTTGATTGAGGCTTTAGAGGGTGTTGATTTGATTCTTCTTTTCTGCTTCTTTGATGGTGGAGAAGAGGTTAGGAAGGTGGGCAATTTGATGGTGTCCCAATCAATTGGTTCCTCCTTGGAATGATTGTTTCACCATGAATGTTCATGAAGGGGTCAGGTACAATGGGTTCAGGAATAGAGGGTAGTGGTTTGGATATTGATTGGGTTTCTTCAGTCTTATCTACCTTCTTTCTCTTTGCATTGACCTTCTTTCTTTTCCCTTTCTGCCATTCTTCCTTACTTCTTTCCTCCATCTCAGTACCAACCATGTCCCCCATAGCTTCATCTTCACCTTTGTCTTCAATTTCTTTCTGTTCTTCAGCCTGACTTGACTTTAGCTGTTTTTCAAGCTTTGCTTGTGCTCTTTTGTCAGCCTTTAGCTGTTTGGCTTCTTCCTTCAACCTTTTGGTTTCTTCCCTCTTGGCTATTGAGAATTTGGGATGTCCTTGCATCACACATATGCTCTTTCCCTCTCTGAAGATAATAGCCATGTTTCTCCTTACAGCCTCATCCATGGTCTCTTTGAGATATGCAATACTTCTTCCTAAAAGCTTGTCCTCATCAGCTTTTGGAAGAGGAAAATCCACCTCTTTTAGAGGATTCTTTGTAGAGTCCTTATTGGATCTGTTGTTGGGCTTGAGAACCATAGGTTGCAGATCTTTGGAAGAAGTTTCTCCATCCTTATGCCTCCCTACTGGCTTGAGTTCCATAATAATTGATTCCACTTTTGTGCTATGCTTCACAGATTGTGATTGAGAAGTTGTAGAACCAAATATTAGTTGCATCTTTTCATCAATCTTCTTCCTTTGCTCTTTGACTTGCAATTCAGCTGCTGCTATCTGGATTAGATCAATTCCATCTAGCTTTCCTTTGACTTGAATTGGTGGAGAAGTTGTGATGACAGGAACTAGCACTTGAGAAATCTGAACTGTTGTAGATGGCTCTCCTTCCCCTTCCCCTTTATTCTCCCCCTTTTTGTTATCATCAAGGGTAGGGGTCAAGCCTTGTGCTTGTGCCAGCTGCATGAGTAGATTTGTTTGAGTTTGTTGATTCTGAAGAATGGTGACCATAGAGTCTTCAATGATTTGAACCCTATCTTCCAATCTGGCCAGCCTCTTGTCAGCATCAGATGCCTTCCTCAGTCTCCCCAACAAATCTTGCATAGTACCATAGGGTATAACTGAATCCAATTTCTCAGCATTGTAGGATTTCAGATCAGCAATGTCCAGCTTGAGCTCATCCACACTTAGATTGTGCTGGTAATGCTGCAACTGCAAGAGATGCAGAGATTCCAGATGAGCTTGAAGAATTGCCTTGGTACCAGCATCCTGAGTCTCCTGAATGGCCTGCTGAATTGTCATGACTTGTTTGACCAAAGTGACACCAAACTCTCCTGGTGTTGATGGTTTTGCCCATGCCCATGCAGGAAGATTAGGAACAGAACTTGGGCCTGCTACTCCCCCTAAGTTCATGCTCTCATTCAAAGAATTAGAGTCATCATCATTAGAATTTACTCCAAATTCTTCAGATGGCTCACCAGCTTGAGAAGGCAGCCTGTTGACAGCAGCTTTGTCTCTTAGAAGAGATTCTGAAGTGTGTACAATATGTAGTGTCTGTTCTGCCTCCACATTGCCCTGTGCAGCCAATAATTGATAGGCTGAAACAGGGTGAGTAAAAGTGTCAGCATCCAAGGAAATGTTATCAATGACAGCTTTGTAGTGTTGCTGAAATTGTCTTCCCTTATCTGCATCATCCACTTTCATTAACTCACTAGCAATGGCTGGATCCACCCTTATAGCTTCTGTACATGCCTTTCTCTCAATTTCTCTCTTTTCTTGCATCAGGGGCTCCCCCTGGCTCACACACACCCTCACACCCTCACCTTCACCTTCTAAGGTGGCACTCCTCTCACTTACTTTTGCCATGCTGGAAGAAATAGCATGTATTTGGTGACTCTCATCCTCTCCTTTTGCCTGGGAGCAACCCAGCCTCTCACTCAAAAAATCACTCCCTTCCCTCAAGCCTAAAAGTGATTGTACAGTTGCCATGTCCTCTACAGTTGGAGTTGTTTCTTTTAAGTGTGTAGAGGCCATCAACGGATAGGGAGTATCCGTTGAAGTAGAAACTGATGGTATCAACGGATAACTGCTGTTAAGCTTATCCGTTGAAGAACAACCACTTGTCAACGGATGAGAGATATCCGTTGAAGAAGGAAATGATGTAGAGATAGAAAGTGATATAATTGTTGAATCTGTGTGGATTGATTTTAAGTGAGGTGACACGGATTCTGCAACTACATCTGAAAGAATTGGCTGATGATCCAACAAATCATCTAAAAGATGATGATCACCAGGTTTTGAGTGGGGCTCCTCCCTGAGTTTTAATGAGGGAGAATCAGGAATTGATGTGAATATCATATCCACATCTAGAGAGGGTGTAGGAGAGTTTGAGGAATGGTGTGTGTCTATATTGAGAGAATGGGGCTGTGATTCCACATTTGCTGGAATCACATCAAGCTGAATTTGAGAAGGCACAGATACTGGTGGGTGTATCTGTGCTGTGTGTGTCCCTTGTGTGGAAACTAGGGTTTTGGCCTTCTTCTTCCTTGAAAAGGCTTGAATTGGTGAATGTTTAGCTTCAGTGTCCCTCCCTCTTTTGTTCTGTGTCCCTGGGTGGGGACTATTTTCAATAGTTACATCCTTTTGGGAGGATGCAACTAGGGATGTGCTAGACTCCTTTTGAACCACTACAGTCTTTTAAGAGACTGTGGCTTGGCTGGAATGGGTATCACTCACCTTTCCCACCTTATCCTAGGGGGCTTTTTGATGTTCACCCCTCCCCTCACCACTCACACCCTGTTCACTCCCTTCAGGTTTATGGTAGTTGTTACAACTGTTGTCTTTTGAGAAACAACAGAGGTAGGTTTCTTTGACTTGACTTTGGAGATTTTAGATTTGGTGGCTTTGGTAGGAGCCTGTTTGGACAATGACACAGGTTCCATAGCCACACTAGAAGGCAAAGAAACATTGGGGTTGGAAATAGTAGGAGTTATAGAAGCATTTACCTCACTTACCTGTGGTGCATTCATGATTGGCAAGTATACCAATGGCACCTGGCTGTTGAGATTCATTCTCAAAAGGTCTGCAAGGACCCTTTTCTCTTGTGCCCAGCATTTGAGTTTATTATTCTCATTGGATATAACCAAACCTTCAGCAACATGGTTAGCCAATAACATAAAGAATCTAGCAAAGTAGATGTTATGTGGTCTATTAGCTTTGTTACCTAATCTGGAACCTAATTCTAGCATAACACAGTTGCTAAAATTAAAGTACCTATCAGAAACTAGCATATAGAGCATATTAACAAGAGATGAAGTGATAGCATCAAAATTGCTAATCTTCCCAGAGAAAACCTTAATAAAGGCATCTCCAAGAAAACTACATTCTTTCCTAAGGCCTTTCCTTCTAATACTACCTAAACTAGTAGAATCAAAAGCATAGCCTATGGAATCTAGCATAGCAGAGACATCTTTATCAGTGTGTGGTGTCATGGCATTATTCTCAGGCAACTTAAAGCAAGATTGTAAATCATCACAATTAATGCAATAGTCCTTACCTTTGAGAGAGAAGGCAATAGTCATATCAGTGGAGTTGAACTCTGCAGTTGTCCAAATCTCCTCAATCACTTCACAGTAGATGGTTGGGGCTTCCAGCATTGCATAGCTCAGTTTGCAGTTCTTGATGAAGTCCATCATCTTGTGATAATCAGAATGGGCTTCCTTCTTTTCAACCAAGACTATGAAATTATTCTTTTCATAAACAAATCCTGTTTGAGACATAATTTTGACTACTGGTGCCATTGTTGTGAGTAGAGGTTGCAGAGAAGAACTTGAGAATTGAGAGAGAAAAAGAATGACAATTGCAAGAAAGCGTAAAGTGAAAATAAGAATTCAATTGGGCTTTTATACTTTCTTGAATTAAAACACAAATTAAAATAATTAAATGATACTTTTAAGTAAGTGAAAGCCGTTCAGGAATAAATGAAACTGTAGAAATTCTGAAAACTACCGTAAATACAAATACATACAACACTGTATATCTGTATCAACGGTTGAGTAAAAGAATCAACGGCTGTGACTCACTAACATGACACATCAACGGATAAGGTAAATAGTTATCCGTTGATGAACAACACTATTTTATCCGTTGAAGGATAAAATTACCAGAAATGTATTTGTCTTTCAACGGATAATGAATATCTGTTGATAGAACAATTTTGGCTTTCAATGGATAGGGAATATCGGTTGATAGGATAAGTTTTGATTAAAGCCAACTTTGTTCTTGCAGCAAATTCATTTCTGGCTACAAGACAAATTACATAGATGACATAGATTATGAATAGTTAAGCATACCTAACTCACTTACTAATCTTGTGAATGTTGATCCATCAAGTGGCTTGGTAAATATGTCTGCAATCTGCTTTTCACTTGGAACAAAATGAAGTTCCACTGTACCTTTCATCACATGTTCCCTAATGAAGTGGTACTTGATATCAATGTGCTTGGTTCTTGAGTGCTGCACTGGATTTTCAGTAATGGCAATGGCACTTGTGTTGTCACAAAATATTGGAATTTTTTCAACAGTTATACCATAGTCAAATAACTGATTCCTCATCCACAGTATTTGTGCACAGCAACTACCAGCTGCAATGTATTCAGCTTCAGCTGTTGATATGGAAACAGAATTCTGCTTCTTGCTGAACCATGATACAAGCTTGTTTCCTAGAAATTGACAGGTGCCTGTTGTGCTTTTCCTGTCTAATTTGCAACCTGCATAATCTGCATCTGAGTAGCCAATTAGATCAAAACCAGACTCTCTAGGGTACCAAATTCCTAGATTTGGAGTCCCTTTGAGATATCTGAAAATTCTTTTAATAGCCACTAAGTGAGATTCTTTAGGGTCAGCTTGAAATCTAGCACAGAGACATGTAGAAAACATAATATCAGGTCTACTGGCAGTTAAATATAAAAGTGAGCCAACCATGCCTCTACAACTTGTAATATCCACAGACTTTTCAGCCTTGTTTAATTCAAGCTTGGTGGCAGTGGCCATGGGAGTTTTTGCAGGTGAACAATCCATTAAGTCAAACTTCTTTAAAAGATCATAAATATATTTAGTTTGACTAATGAAAATTCCACCACTAACTTGTTTAACTTGTAAACCAAGAAAGTAAGTTAGCTCTCCCATCATGCTCATTTCATATTTACTTTGCATTAATTTAGCAAACTTTTTACAAAGTTTATCATCTGTAGATCCAAATATAATATCATCTACATAAATTTGTACAAGTATCTTAGAGCCATTAATATTTCTAAAGAAGAGAGTTTTTTCAACAGTACCTCTTGTGAAGTGATTATCTAGAAGGAACTTTGATAAAGTCTCATACTAGGCTCTAGGTGCTTGCTTTAGTCCATAGAGTGCTTTCAACAAATAATACACATTGTCTGGAAAATTTGGATCTTCAAAACCAGGAGGTTGGGTTACATAAACTTCTTCCTCCAATTCCCCATTTAGAAATGCACTCTTGACATCCATCTGATAGACTTTGAAATTGGCATTAGCTGCATAGGCTAGAAAGATTCTGATGGCTTCAAGTCTTGCAACTGGAGCAAATGTTTCATCAAAATCTATTCCCTCTTGTTGAGAATAGCCTTTGGCAACCAATCTGGCTTTATTCCTTATGACAATGCCATTTTCATCTATCTTGTTTCTGAATACCCATTTTGTGTCAATAGAACTCTTGTTCTTTGGCTTGGGTACCAGCTTCCACACTTTGTTCCTCTCAAATTGGTTTAGCTCCTCGTGCATAGCTAAAATCCAATCTGGATCCAAAAGAGCTTCTTCCACTCGCTTAGGTTCCTCCTGTGATAGAAAGCTACTATACAGACATTCATCTTGAGTAGCCCTTCTAGTTTGTACTTTAGATGTAGCATCACCAATGATCAGTTCAAAAGGGTGATTCTTGGTCCATTTCCTTTGAGGTGGTAGATTAGCCCTTAATGAGGTTGCCTCAGTATTGTCATGATGTGAGATAGAATGTTGATTTATTGAAACTCCCCCTGAGTTGCTGATCCTTTGAAAGGAAATGGGAGTTCTATCAACTGATAAGGTGAAGTGATTATCCGTTGACAGACTGTGATCAACGGATGCTTTGTTATGAACTTCAACGGATGATGCACTTTGTCTTTCAACGGATGCTGCATTGCTTCTTTCAACGGAAGCTGAATTTTGACTTTCAACGGATGCAGCATTATGTGCATTATCCAAAGGCAGACTCTGGTTTCTTCTTGAGATGTCTTCTTCATCATTCTCATCTTCACTATCATCACAATATATCTCAATATTGTCAAATTTGAGTTCTTCATGATGTCCCTCATCTGTTAGTCCATTAATCTTTTTATCATCAAACACAACATGTAAAGATTCCATGACAATGTTGGTTCTTAAATTGTAGACCCTATATGATTTTCCAGCAGAATAACCAACAAATATTCCTTCATCAGCCTTTGCATCAAACTTTCCTTTGTGATCAGATTGATTCCTTAAGATGTAACATTTGTAACCAAAGACATGTAGAAAGTTTAAAGTTGGTTTTCTTCTCTTGAATAATTGATAGGGAGTCATACATTTTGCTTGATTGATTAGAGAAATATTCTGAGTGTAACATGCACAGTTAACAGCCTCAGCCCAAAAATAAGTTGGGAGCTTTGACTCCTCAAGCATTGTCCTTGCAGCTTCAATTAGTGATCTGTTCTTCCTTTCCACCACACCATTTTGTTGTGGAGTTCTTGGAGCTGAGAACTCATGCATGATCCCATTTACTCCACAGAACATCTTCATGGTTGAATTCTTGAACTCAGTTCCATTGTCACTCCTAATATTCCTTACTTTGAAATCAGGATGATTGTTGACTTGCTTGATATGATTGATGATGATTTCACTAGCTTCATCCTTTGATCCAAGAAAATAAACCCATGAAAACTTTGAGAAATCATCTACAATCACTAGGCAGTATCTTTTCCTTGAAATTGACAATACATTGACTGGTCCAAAGAGATCCATGTGTAGAAGTTGCAGTGGTTCATCAATTGCAGATTCAAGCTTCTTACTGAATGATACTTTCTTTTGCTTTCCTTTCTGACAAGCATCACACAGTCCATCCCTTGTGAATTCCACTAGAGGCATTCCTCTAACTAAGTCCTTTTTGACCAGATCATTCATTGTCTTGAAATTCAAATGGGACAGCTTCTTATGCCATAGCCAACTTTCAACTGGACTTGCTTTGCTGAGAAGACAAGTAATGGATTCTGCATCTGTAGAGTTGAAATCAGCTAAGTACACATTTCCTTTTCTAACTCCAGTTAGAACCACTTTATTGTCCTTTTTACTTGTGACAATACAGGCTTCAGAATTGAAGGAAACAGTATTCCCTCTGTCACATAGTTGACTGATGCTCAATAAATTGTGTTTGAGACCATCAACCAATGCAACTTCATCAATGATGACATTTTCTTTTGAAATCAAGCCATATCCCATAGTGAATCCTTTGCTGTCATCTCCAAAGGTTATGCTAGGGCCAACTCTCTCCTTAAATTCTGTGAGCAGGGTGAAATCTCCTGTCATGTGTCTTGAACAACCACTGTCCAAGTACCATAGATTCCTTCTTTGTCCCTGGTTGCTTGATGAACTAGTTTCATTTTCATCAGAATTAGCCATCAGGGCTAGGTTGACATATTCCACATCATCATCTTCATTTACCCCATCTGCTGCCCAATCATATTGAGTGAGAAAAGCTCTTTCCTTTTGTTTGAGCAAATCAAAATACTTCCTTTTGTAATCAACTTGCTCAAATTTCTTTTTCTCATAATTTGGCTTCCTACACTCACTTGCAAAGTGTCCACTAATGCCACAGTTGTAACATTTGAACTTTGATTTGTCGACCATGTTTTTGTTTGGCTTAGTGAACTTTGTGTTTTTCCTGAACTTCATCTTTGCAAACCTCCTGGACAGAAAGGCCAGATGTTTATCAATATCATCAGATTCATCCTGACTGGAATTGTCTTCATCCTTAGCAACTTGCTCTTTACCCTTGCTTGATTCTGATTTGCTTGTGCCAATTTTGAGACTTGGCATTGTCTTTTCCTCATTTCTGGCTTCAACTTTTTCACTGTCAGCTACAAGTACAACTGATCCTCCTTTTCTCTTTCCCTTTTCCAACAGCTCATCTTGCTCCATCTCAAGTTCATAAGTCTTCAAAATTCCATATAATCTTTCAAGTGTGAAGTCCTTATAATCTTGAGAATTTCTTAGAGAAACAGTCATAGGCTTCCATTCCTTTGGTAGAGACCTTAAAAATTTTAGATTGGAGTCCTTGACTTGGTACACTCTCCCATACAGCTTTAATCCATTCAATAGTTTCTGAAATCTGTTGAATGTATCATTCAATGATTCTCCTTCTTCAAAGTCGAAATATTCATATTGTTGAATGAGAAGCTGCATTTTGTTTTCTCTAACTTGCTCCGTGCCTTCACAGATAAGCTGCACAGTATCCCAAATTTCCTTAGCAGTTTGGCTATTGATGACATTGTCAAACATATCTTGATCCAGGCCATTAAACAAAATGTTCATGGCTTTCTTGTCCTTGTGGACCTCTTCAATATCTTCAACAGTCCATTATGCCTTTGGCTTGGGAATAGACTGTCCAACAGCAACTGTAGCAGTAGCAGCTGTGGCCACCTTGTGTGGGATGTGAGGACCATTCTCAATGCAGTTGATGTAGCTTTCATCTTGAGAGAGAAGATGTAAATGCATCTTCACCTTCCAGTGATGATAGTTATCTCTTTCCAGGATTGGAATCTTTATACCAATATCCTTCTTACTCATGATGTTAGCAGAATAGATCTTTAAACTCTTTGTATGTTAAGAGCTTGCTCTGATACCAATTGTTATTCCCAGTGGACTAACAATGAGATTTACAGAAGGGGGGGTTGAATGTAAATCTCAAAACTTTTTCAAGTTTTGAGCAATTTGTAAGACTAAGTGTTTGAGTGATCAAATGTGTGTGAATTGCTTGGAGCTGATGCAGACAGATATATATTTAAACACAAATGAAATGAACACAAAGAACTTAAAAACTTTTCTGGTGGATTTGTTGTTCCACCAGAGATGTGTTATTTCAGAAAATCTGTGATTCAAAATTAAATCACAGCTGCTTCCTAGTACAAACTAGATGATTTTCTCTCTTGATATTTCTAAACAGCTCAGGGAAAATTCATATCTAATTACTAGCTACTACTTGGTTTATATAACACCAAGTTTACAAGTGAAGACAAAGATAAAGTACAATAAGACAATAGTTCTCCACTTATTTATGTTCCATTTTTATCCAGTGTAATATGGAATTATCTGTTGACTTTCCATTTTGAACCAGACTAAAAACAGCTGTTTTTTCTGCTGTTCCTGAAATAGGCTACCACATCTCTGTCAATCCATGTGCCTCTGTCAGCTTTGTTAACTGTCACTATCAACTGCTATGAGACTGAGCATCCGTTGAAGCTTTCATCCGTTGATGGCTTTATCCGTTGATGCTCTAGCAGTGCATCCGTTGAAGCTTTCATCCGTTGATGGCTTTATCCGTTGATGCTCTAGCAGTTGAAGCTTTATCCGTTGAAGCACTTATCCGTTGAAGGTCTTCAATATCAGTTGATACTTCTTCACTTATACAAAATTATAAGGCATGAAATATTTACAATTAGCCCTCCTACTTGTACATCCATTAGTAGTCAACATGACTGATTATCTCCTAACAACATCTAAGAATTACAGCTTGAAACCAGAGAGTGAGATGTGCTACAATACCAAACTTATTGCTAAGTAAGGCTACTCCTTCAACGGATAGCCAAGATGGTCTTATCCGTTGAGGCTACAAACACTAGATTTCTACTTAAGTGTTTTGCTGAACTTATCATCAAACTAATACACATATTCCTAACAAATTTAAATTAGAAAAAAAGCCCAGTTAAGCCCGCCTCGAGGGCCCAAACGGGCTTTGACATTTTCGAAAAGCCCGGCCTGGCCCGGTCAAAGTCAAAGCCCGAAAAGCCCGGCCCGGTGGGCCTTTTGTGCATCTCTAGTTGATTATGAATAACTTAATAATCGCATATGGAATAAAAGTTGAAGAGATAATTGTGTTTCAATATGTTTCGGTATGTCTAATTTCAATAACCGAATGTCCTATTTATAGAGGTTGGTTGACAAGTCTTACTAAGTAAATTATCTAGGTCTTCTTTGATTAGTATCGTAGTTCTTCACTAGAAGTTTCGTAAGTCTTTCTTAATAAGCTTTACAATTCTTCCTTACTAAGTTTCTTCTCTAAAAAGTTGTGCAAGTCTTCCTCGATAAGTTTTGAGAGACTTCCTCGATAAGTTTTATGAGTCTTCTTAATTAAGTTTTGACAATCGTTATTATATCATATTATAACACTCCCCCTTGATTATCAAATGCGAGTTTACTACCGAGACTGCCTCGTTAAAACCTTGCAAGGAAAAACTCACCAGGATAAAAACTTTGACCAATAAAAAAGAGTATAGTCTCCCCCTGAATGTAACACCTGACATCTTGTTGCAGCAAGTTTCTCAATCTCCGCATGCCAATATTATTCCGTAGCTTTTCAAATATTGATGTGGGTAGTGTCTTTGTAAGTAAATCAGTAAGATTATTACATGAGCGCACTTGTTATACATCAATATCACCATTTTCCTGTAGTTCATGCGTATAAAAGAATGTTGGTAAGATATGTTTGGTTCGATCCTCTTTGATATATCCTTCCTTTAACAGTTTGATATAAGTTGTATTATCTTCAAACACAATTGTTGGACTGTCTAAAATACTTAATAATCCACAAGATTCTCGAATATGTTGAATTATAGACCTTAGCCAAATGCATTCCCTACTTGCTTCATGAATTGCAAGTAACTCAACATGATTTGATGAAGTTGCTCCCATAGTCTATTTTGTAAACTTCCAAGAGATAGCAGTGCCACAATATGTGAATAAATAACCTGTTTGTGATCGTCCAGAATGAGAATCTGACATGTACCCATCATCCGCATATCTGGTCAGTTGTAATTTTGAACTATGTGGAAAGAATAACCTGAAATTAATTATCCCATAAAGATATCTGAATATGTGTTTGATCACATCCCAATGCCTTTTAGTTGGATTAGAACTGAATCTTTCCAACAAGTTCACAGAAAAAGCAATATCGGGTCTTGTGTTATTTGAAAGATACATAAGAGCTCCAAAAGCACTACGATATGGCACTTCAGGTCCAAGTGCACCTTCATCTTCTTTTCAGGGTCGGAATGGATCCTTTTCAACTTCGAGTGATCGAACAACCATTGGTGTCTTTAATGGATGAGCTTTGTCCTTATTTGTCCATGTAGAACCGATCAAGAATCTTTTTTTGTATAAGTGGATTGATGAACAAGGATATCCGAAGATAAGTGTTCCACCTGTATGCCTAAACAAAATCTTGTCTTTCCAATATCTTTCATTTCAAACTCATTTTTCAAATAAGCAGCAACGTTAGTAATATCTTCGGAAGTATCTAAAATATTCAAATCATCCACATATAAAACAATAATAATAAAACGAATTAATGACCTTTTGATAAACACACATGTACACACTTGATTATTAACATACCCATCATTTAATAAATATTCACTAAGTCTGTTGTACCACATACGACCAGACTGTTTTAAGCCATATAATGATCATTGTAATTTAACTGAGTATAAATGTCGAGGCTTAGTTTCATCTATCTTTAATCCTTCAAGAATTTTCATATAAATATCACTATCAAGTGATCCATAAAGATAGGCTGTAAAAACATCCATGAGACGTGTTTCGAATCTTTCCATACAAGTCATACATATCAGAAAATGAAAAGTGACTTCATCCATCATAGGAGAGTAAGTTTCCCAGTAATCTAATCCAGGCCTTTGAGAGAATCCCTGGGCTACCAGTGGGCCTTATATCTCACAATTTCATTTCTCTCCTTTCATTTTCGTACAAACACCCATCTATTCCCGATGAGGATCACACCAGCTGGGGTTTGGACTGCGGGTCCAAACATTTCTCTTGCGCAAGGATTGCAATTCTTCATGTATTGTAATTTTTCATTTTGTCCAATCATCTCTTTGTCGACATTGTTTTTGGTTCAAGATCGGAGTTCATAATAATATCACATAACTAGGAAAAAGTATATACATCATCAACCTCAATACTCCCACGATCTAATAATTTCCTGTTATGTACATAACTCAGTGAGAGCTCATAATTTTCAGGTACCTTTGATTTTATTTAAGTATGTGCCACTTCTGGGGCAATATCCTCTTCTGGAGGCAATACCACTTTTGGTGGTTTTGTCACAGCCACTTCAGGGGTTTTAACCTCTTCGGGAGGTGATACCACTTCTGGGGTATTTGATATAGCCACTTCAGGGGCTCGAACCTCTTCAGGAGGTAATACCGCTTCTGAGGTATTTTCTGGAACACTTGCCACTTCAGGGCATGTCCAATCAATTTCCGTTTTCGTGGTACAACATCTTTTACACCAACATGTCTACCACGCTTCTGACGTGGTTTTGAATTACCAACCAATTCTTTAGAATTGCTTTATGCATAGAGATTTTAACCCTTTCTGGTGCATTAAAAGTAGGTATATGTAATTTTATGACATGTAAAAAAATGAATATTAAACAAAATATATGTTCGGGTTTTGGTAGTAAACTAACTCTACACCCCGTGCAATATGAGCAAATTCATGAATGAGATTTATACTTCCATAGACAAACTATTCTGATAAATGAGGTTAAGTTATGTGTGAAGATTTTGAGTAACAGATCATTAGCATATATCTATGAAATTAATCTTCATCAATAACTCAACTAATCAAAACGTTTATCACACCATGGAACACACCTAAAAGACTCGATATCAGTATTTACTGATTCCAGAAATTGCACTGATATATCACTAATCATTTTTATTATCACTTATTAATTTTAATAACTAATAAATTTTAATACATGATCAATACTACAAATGACAATATTATAACTTATTTTCAAGACACAAAGTATGGTGAGGACTCTGCATTTATGAAGTTATGTTGAGTTGTCTACTCATAGCGATTGATGAACAAATATATTAATGGTTAAGAACTAGCAGTTCATATATTATGTTCATCAATTGCTAGATAACGTAGACTTCAAGTGTTCACTTGATTATCAATGGATATAATTGTTCATTGATAATTAGAGTAAATAAAATTAGACTCATTATTATCCTAAAGTTGATATTACATATCATATCAAAATCATCATTAGACATTTGGCTACCTGAAAATATGTAGTATGATTTCATCCTTTGATATACAGTCAAATCATCAGAAATCAAAACACGTAAATGACTTTACTACAAACATCCAAATTGTGTATTATAATTCTAAAACATTTAAGCTTAAGCTGATTTTAAAAACCTACTAACATCAAACTGCTGAAGAGTAAATTTTCATCAAAGTTCATAACATGCAATCTGGGTACTTTAAGCATATGTCTGACAAAGATTGAGAGACATTTTGGGCATACCTAGCTCACTTACCAACCTTGCGGAAGTGAATTATGCTTGGTAGAGATATCTGCTTGTTGTTGATGTGCCTGACTCTTGATTTCAAATTGAACCTTTAGTAAATACATGCTCCTGGTGATGTCTCAGTAGTTTGAATTCATTCCAACTATAAGCTAAACTCAACATATTGACTTTTTATTCATGAATTATGTGATCATCATCCAGCTTCAGTATTTTCACTCTTATCAGTAGAGATTGACACAACTTAGAGATTTTTGCAAGTTCAAGAGTTTGGTTTATCTTCTAGATGGTGACAACTACTTGTAGATTCATTCTGGTCATCCTTGTTAAATGAACAATGTTAGTTAATGAATTACACACAGAGGGGGGGGGGGGTGAATGTGTTTTTGTATTTTTGTGCTTTCCTTGAAGTGTTTATGGTTATGAATAAAGTAAATCAAATCTTGCAGTGAGATGTGTTAAAAAAAAATTAAACAAGCAATAATAATGAACACAAATCTTTCAAAACTCACTTAATTTTATATTAAAATTAAGAATGTTTTGCTACAAAATTTCTAGGCTCTTTGTTGCTAAAGAGCTTAGCTTCTTCTTGAGAGAATAAAAGATTTTTCTGATCTAAATTATTACATCTAACAAAGGACTAGTGTTAACTTTATATGATAGTTAGCTACCAGTTTATACAGTGTATAATAAGAGATGCTATTCATTTTAGTAAACTGTCATTAATCATTCCATTTTAGGAAAAACATATCTTCCATTTTTGGCTTAACATATCTTTGCATACTGTGTTAACTTTAATCTTCCTTTGTAAGTTAATCTTCACCCTTGATCTTGCACACTCTTCAAGCTGCTTTTTTTAGACTTGTCAATCCAACTGGTTGGATTGTTTGTTGATTGTTAATCTTGGATATTGAACTTATCTGCACTTTGTACTTTAAGTTTTACCTCGAGATCTCCAGTTTGATATATAGAGAACTTGACATCTTGATAAGTATATTGGCTTATCGTGATCTCTCATTACTCTATAGTTGATTTGACTTGTAGAGGTCTCTAAGTTCTCTATAAGAGGATTTAGTTTGTCGAGATCTCTTCACTTTATATCTTCACTTTGGCTTATAGACATCTCTGCGTTCTCTAGTGACTAATTGACTTGTCGATAACTCAGAGTTCTCTAGTGATATTTGACTTGTCGATATCTCAAAGTTCTCTAGTGATAGTTAACTTATCAATATCTCATAGTTCTCTAATGATATTTGATTTGTCGATATCTCAGAGTTCTCTAATGATATTTGACTTGTCGATAACTCTGAGTTCTCTAGTGATGAAATGACTTATCGATATCTCCAATCTTCATTTCTTTAATTTGGCTTTTCGATAACTATGAGTTCTCTAGTAGCTTTCCTGACTTGTCTATAAGTTATTCTGGAGTTCTCGAATGACTTCTCTATAACACTAAATCTGTGACTTGTAGAGATATTGACTTAGAATATTTTTCTCAAAACAGATTTATTCAACTCCAAGCTTCTTCATAATTCTTCTTAGGCATGATTCTTCTTGATCTTCTTCCAGATAAAATTCTTAGGCTTGATACTGTTTAAAGAAAAAGACTTCAGTCTGCTCTTTGACATTTCTACAGACTTTAAATGTTACAATACAAAATGCAAACTAAGATTACAATACAACTCACTTAGGAATTGTCAATTTGACTTAGCCTTGTTATTATACAGGCATGTCTTGCACAACAATCTCCCCCAATTTGTGAGAAGATTGCTTAACATAAATTCATGCCTGTTAACAAGACTAACCCCAAGTTATAATGAAAACTAAGATTAATACATAAAAATTGACACAATTACAACTTTTATATATTATGAGATTTACATAGTTTAAATAGTTACAAGCATCAGGTAAAAACTGGTTTTGCTTCTGCTTCTTTTCTAATGAGATCTTTTAAGTAACAAGAATTTCAAGTTCGTCTATAATAGGTGTCCCACTTAGAGCTTCTACAAGTTTGAGTCTGTCTGCCTTTGGATAATCATTGTCTAGTAAATCAATCCTAAATCTTGTGAATTATCTAGCTTTAATGTTTAAAAACTTTCCATCCTTAGAGATTCTGCTCATTCCTTTTGCCTTGAGCTCTTCTGATATTTTTATGAACTTTTCAATTTCCTCATCATATTTTATTTTTCTTTTCTCATACTCAACCACATTCCTTTTTCTTCTTTTCTTTCTTACAATCAACCACTCAGCCAAAACTGATCTCCATGCTCTTGTAGCGGTATCTTTATCTTTTAGCAAACTTATCATTCTCTTGATTTCTGTGGGAGAGAGAGAGAGTCCATTAAAGTACAACCAAGGAATGTGAAGGACCCATCTTCATAGTAGATTCTAACTTCCCTTAGAGATACAACCCAGACTCTAACTATTTCCTCAGCTAGTTGTTGAAAATAGTCTTCATCTGAGATGCACCAATTTAAAGGTAGAAAGTCACTTTGCTTGAAATAGTTCCCGATGGCCCTTTCAGTAACTTGACCCTTTTCAGCATCTTTAGCTTCCTTAGGTTTCCTCCCAACAGTTTTGTAGTGAATTTTGAGTGAAGGTTTGTCATTTTTTTGAGAGATATTTGGTTTGAGGTGATTGGTGTTTTTAGGAAGGTGTTTGCAGTTTGTTTGTATAGAAATTTTGGCTTAGAGGTTAGAGGTGGTTTGATGATTGAGGTTGTTGGCATTAAAGGCTGAGCTAGATTTGTTTGAATTTTTAGGGTTTGTTGTGGTTCTGAGCCATCATGTCTTTATTTGCTCCTCCTTTCTCCTCTCATTTTACTTTCGCCATCCTTCTTCTCATCCTCCTTATTCTCTCCCTGACTCTTGTCCTTGCTGTCAGTTGCTTTAGAAGCTTGACTTGGATTTGAGCCAGAAGGCTTTTGTCTGTCATCCTTCTGCTCATCATCATCCTTGTCTTTTCTTAAATTGTATTGAGTGTTTGGAAGCATGGTGTCAGGATTTATAAGATATCTATCCAAGATCTTTATCATCTCCACATCCTCATCCTTCTTGTTCCTTTTGTACTTTAGATCAGATTGCAAAGTCATGATCAACCTCATATTTGATCTGACACAATGTTTAGGAACAAGGAGATGTCTGGCTTGCTTGGTTGTTGGACAGACATAAACTACTCCTTGGTTTGGATATAGATAGGCTTCTGGAAAAGCTGTTATTTGTGCCTTTTTGAGCTCTTGGAGAAGTTGAGTGTCTTCTGGAATAACTGGATTCACTCTATCAATCATTACATCCAGTTCAGATGCTCTTAAAGTTTGAAGATTTGTGAGAGTCACCTGAAGACACCTGTCCACACCACCATCATTGATGTTCATGACAATCCTTTTCTACAAAAGGTAATCAATTTTCACCACCACTGCCCTTATGAAGTTGATGTTCTTGGCCAAAGCTTTCTTGCAGGTCACATAGTTATTTTGAAGAGACAATCTTAGTGCTGCAAGAAGGTCATTAAATTCTTGATCTTGATTGGGTCCTTCTGCAGCCTTTAGAAGTCTTTCTTTTCCAACATCAACTTGAGAAGAGCTTTGACCAACCTGAATAAGCTCTTTATATTTTGCCTTACCATCCCTAGATTGTTGAATCCTAGCCTCAATCTCCCCCTTAGTCTTGGTGACAAGCATGAGTAGGGGAGTTGGAATTTCTGGCCTTGTTTGTTCAGGAAGTGATGGCAATGGTATGTTGAGCTTCCCCATGATGGCGCCCAAAGCAATATAATTTTGCATTTGGAGATGCTTGTGAGAGTCCATCAGAATCTGGATATTTGATTGTTGACTTTTGACTAGAGAAGTCAGGGCTTGAACTTGAGCATTTCAAAGAGACATTTGAGGTTTGCAAGTCTGAGACTTGTTGTTGAATATATTGGATTTGAATATTTGTAGAGGTTGAGCTGGTAGATGTTGAGGAGCCAAAAGTTGCTTCCACAGCTTATTCGATGCCATCCATAAGTAATGCAGAAGGCTCATATCTGGTTTGATGAAGCTGGTCCAACTTGACCTTTGAGTCATTTGCATTGGTGATTTGTTGTTGGACCACTTCATGAAGAGCAATGAAGGATTATTTTAGACTCTTGACTTCATTTTCTATAGTGGTCAAATCTAATCTTTTCATTTGGTCTGCAATGTGTTGAAACTTTGAGGTGATCTTGACCTGAGAAGGTATAATTTCATCCATCTTCTCATTTACCAGCTTTCTGATCCTGTCTTCATGACCAGTCAGTTTTACTTCCTTAAACCTAGCCAGGACTTGATCCATTTCCAACATAAAATCCTCAGATAGCCATGCATCTACATTTCCATCTTGTTCTACATCATTTACAAGTTTCTCCTTTTATTTTTCAACTTCTTCATTGTATGTTAGCATGATGGCTTGATAATCCTGACTGCTCATATTTGAAGTAAGTTGATGCTGTGAAATATTTGCTAATCCAGAAATCTGCTCAACAAGAAGATCATCCACAAATGTAGGTTGAGAGTTAGATGCTTGCATCCATTGAGACAGAAGATGTGGTTGTTGAGGCTATGAGGTTGATGGTTGTGTTGTTGAGTCAGAACCACCTGTGACAGAAGCCACAGTTTTACTCACAGATTGATCTGTGGTTATGACAACTTGTTGTTCCACACTAGTTGTGGGAACCTCCAATTGAATTGGAGGAGATTTGACTGGGTTACTTTCATGCGCACTAGTCTCAAACCCTTGTGCTTCTTGCAAAGCACTGTCACATGAATGTGATAAACTTGCCTCTCCCATAGCAGGATCATTGGTAATTGTACTCCTAGCATCAACTGCTAATGTAATTTTTTCTAGGGTTTTGAGGGGAGTTGTTCCTACATGAAGAACCTCCAATTGAATTGGAGAGGATTTAGATAGCTCCCCCTCAGGAGTACTACCCTCAAACCTAACAGCCTGTGAAGGCTGATTTACACATGAAGGTGCATTTGTGACATTCATAGGGTCTTCAGTAAAAACTGATGAATCTTCTATGTTTGTGTTGGTTTCATTAAGGTATACCCTAATATGTATCCTCTCACCAACTAAATGTGGTTTCTGGATGGTGAGCAAGGTTTCTTGAACCAAGTCACTTGATTGAGCTTGCACTTGAGGAATGGAATCAAGTGTTGTATGTGAAGAAGAAATTTGTGAGATTAAGATTTGTTGTTCAGAAGTGAGTGTTGGCAGTTCCCCTGAATGGATGAGGGAGCTTCAATAGATATGCTCTCACTGTATGTGCCATCCTTATTTCTTTAACCATACACTTGAATTTGTTCAAGTGTTGGCTGTGCAGACTCTGTACAAGGTGCTTTGGGGAGAATGCTCTTTTCAATAGACACACCCTGTTGAGAGGATGTATCTAGAGTCTGTTTAGTTCCCAATTTTATAACTGCATCCTTTTGGGAGGATACAGAGGTGGTTTGAGTTGTCAGCTCAGTTTGTTTAGCCTTCTTTGTCTTTCTGACCAAAGGTGACTCAGCTTGTGTTTGATCCTCACCACTCTCATCTATTGATGTGAGGGTTATCTCCTTTCTCTTCTTTTTACTCACTTCACCCTTTTGAGAGGATGAAGTGGTTGGTTTCCTAGCTGCTAATGGTTGTGAAGAAATAGGTTCAACATTGGTAGGTTCCTGTGGGTGTGCCTGTGTTTTTCTTCCACAGGCTCAGGAAGCATTATTGCACTAGGTTGACTTGTACTGGTTCTCATGTCTGGCATAAAATAAGGGTAGGTCTTAAATCTTTCAATCATGAAAGGTGTTAACTTAAGACCCACTGAAATCTTATTCTTAGTAAAAAGTGATCCAAATAGAATTTTAGATACTTGCTTACAGTTTCCAATTAGTGACCTATTTACTCCTTCAAGCATATGTATGTCATTGACTTTATGGTTTAAAGCAGACATAATGAATCTAGGTAGAAAAATTTCCTTACCTCTCGACTCCAATGACATTGTTATCCTAGTGCTCAATTCCTCTAGTATGCAGTGTCCTACAATGATCTTTTTATTGTGAGCCATTGAGTAGACCAGCTTCTGGACAACACTTAATATGTTGTCAAACCCGGACTTCCTGCAAGTGAAGGCCCTTATCACTGAATCAAAAAGAAAGGACCATTCCCTCCTTAGATGCTTCTTGTTCATACTGGCCAGGTTGATCTTCTCAGAATAATTGATGAAGTTCATAAATTCATACAGCTCATCCTGAGTTGAAGCCTCCATTAACTTGTCAGTAGGAATCCCCAATGCCAGATTGACATCATTATCAGAGATCTCCACCTTTTATCCCTTGATTGTGCATGTTATCATAATTGATGCAGCCTGGTTCTCATGCACAATTGTTATTATTGTTGTTGTGTTCCAAAAGTCTCCTAACACATCCAAGTAAAGCACTGGATTAACAGTTAGAGCCCCTACAAAGTAGGTCTCAGATAAGAACTTGACAAAGCATTCGAAAGTCTCAGGTGCTTGGTTTGCATCTAAGAATGCAAGAAAGTTAGTCTCCTTTGGGATGAAGGGAACAATATTGTTGGCTGCCATTGTTATGAGTATGAATTTTAGTGGGTAAGAAAAAATTATTGAGAAATGAGTGAAAACGAGAAAGAAATCGGTTTTGGATTGAAAAGCCGGGTCACTTGAGTTCTCGAAGGAGTAAGTATGTATATATATCGAGATGTCTGGGTATTTATAGTAAAAGCAAATGACTTGTCGAGAAGTAAAAAATAGACGTTTGGAGTATACTTATCGAGAAGTCATTTTAAAATATGAAAAACATATCGATAAGTCATTTTATTAATTCTTGTAGAGAACTAAAAACAAGATTATCAAGATGTCAAATAAATACCCAGTTTGTCCAAAATGGACTGAATTTGATTCCAGTTTTTATTTGAATAAATTAAAATAAAATCAGAATAGTTTTGCCAAAAGTATTTTACCAAAATAATTTATTGAATTAAATTATTTTAGTTCTGAGTTATCTATAAGTCTAAAAAGATACTTGTACATAACTCTGTAAGTTTACACTTATAGAGAACTTTACAATGATTTATCGATAAGTCATAATAAAACTTATCGAGAAGTCACTCGAGAAGTCAGTAAATTGACTTATCGAGAACTCACTCGAGAAGTCTTAAAATGACTTGTCGATAAGTCAGTTAGACTTATCGAGAACTCAATTCTTTATATACTTTTGATCAATTTTATTATGCCTTGTGTTAATTTTACATATTGAAGATGTAAGTTAACATTTAGGTAGTTTACTTAGAATTTGAAAAATTCCAAGCTGAATTTGTTTTTGAAAAATAAATATGCAGAGATTTCTGAAATATTAATAATTCATATTTTAGTTAATTTCCAATTAAATCAAATTAATTTTGATTTACTCGAAATTAATCTGCTACAAAATATTTGTTGAGTTCTTGCCTTAGGATGAAGAATTAAGCATTCCAATTTCACCTACAAGTCTAGTGAAAGTTGCTTCATCCAAAGGTTTAGTAAAAATGTCAGCTAATTATTTTTCTGTTGGAACAAAAATGAGCTCAATGGTACCATTTGTAGCATGTTCTCTAATAAAATGGTACCTTACATCAATGTGCTTTGTTCTAGAATGATTAAATGGATTAGCCACTATAGATATAGCACTAGTCACACATAATTGGAATTTTGTGTAACATTAGGCCATAGTCCATTAGCTGATTTCTAATCTAAAGCACTTGAGCACAACAACTTCCTGCAGCTATGTATCCAGTCTCTACTGTAGAAGTTGACACATATTGTTGTTTATTGTTATACCAGGATACAAGTCTTTGTCCAAGAAACTGACAGCTTCCACTAGTGCTCTTTCTGTTAACCCTGCATCCAGCAAAATCTGCATCTGTGTAGCCAACAGCTTCAAAATCAGTTCCCTTGGGATACCATAATCCCAAGTTTAGAGTCCTCTTCAAGTATCTGAAAATCCTCTTTACAACCATCAAATGTGATTCTTTTGGATTGGCTTGAAATCTTGCACACAAACATCTAGCAAATATGGTGTCTGGTCTACTTGCAGTTATGTAAAGCAATGATCCAACCATCCCTCTATAGCTTGAAATATCTACACTTTTGCTCTTTTTATCTTCATCCAATTTTGTTGCTGTAGACATAGGTGTAGATGCAGGTGAACAATCAACCATACCAAACTTTTTCAATAAATCTTTGACATACTTAGTTTGGCTGATGAAGATCCCATCACTTCTTTGAGTGACTTGAAGTCCAAGAAAGTAACTTAATTCCCCCATCATACTCATTTCATATTCACTCTGCATAAGCCTGGAAAATATTTGGCAAAGCTTTTCATTTGTAGAACCAAAGATGATATCATCCACATAAATCTGAACTAGGATCATATCAACACCATGCTTCTTGTAGAAGAGAGTCTTGTCTATAGTACCTCTAGTAAAACCATGTTTAAGTAAGAAATCTGACAATGTATCATACCAAGCTCTAGGTGTCTTCTTTAGTCCATATAGAGCCTTGAGTAACTTGTACACAAAATCTGGAAATTCTTGATCTTCAAAGCCAGGTGGCTGTTGCACATAAACTTCTTCTTCTAGCTCACCATTTAGGAAGACACTCTTGACATCCATTTGATATACTTTGAAATTTAAATGTGCAGCAAATGCTAGAAAAATCCTTATTGCCTCAAGTCTTGTAACTGGAGCAAAGGTTTCATCATAGTCAATTCCTTCTTCCTGTTAGTACCCTTTTGCAACCAACTTTTCCTTGTTTCTGGTAACTATACCATTTTCATCCATTTTATTCCTGAACACCCATTTTATTCCAATTATGCTTCTGTTCATTGATGCATGAACTAACTCCCAAACTTTGTTTCTTTCAAACTGATTCAGTTCTTCTTGCATGGCAGATATCCAATCAGGATCCATTAGAGCTTTTTCCGTTTTCTTGGGCTCTACTTGAAACAGAAAGCATGTATGTAGGCACTCATTAGCAATTACACTTCTAGTTCTCACACCAGCAGTTGGATCACCAATAATTGCTTCTCTAGTGTGACTTATATCCCACTTTCTTGTGTGAGTTTGTTGACTTGTGCCTTCATCATTGGTATGACTGGTAGATCCTTCTTCCCTTTCTCCCCCTGAGTTTGTGCTATCAAATTTAGGTGTTTGAGATGAGCTTCTATTCCCATGATTTTCCTGTTCAGTAGTCTCTTCATTCATCATCTGTTGTGCATTGACTTCATCTTCTTCATCAGAATCACTATCAATATTGAGGTTTTAAAATGCAAGGGCTTCAGCTTCATTTTTGTTATTCCTAGTGGACTAACAATGAGATTTACAAAAGGGGGGTTGAATGTAAATCTCAAAACTTTTTCAAGTTTTGAGCAGTTTATGAAAGTTGTGTGTTCAAGAAGAACAAGTGTGTGAATTGCTTTAAGCTAATGCAGACAGATATATATTCAAGCACAAATGTAAAGAACACAACAGACCTTAAAAACTTTTCTGGTGGATTTGTTGTTCCACCAGAGATGGTATATTAGAAAATCTGTGATTAAACAATGTTGATCACAGCTGCATCCTAGTACAAACTAGATGAATTTTCTCTCAATGTTTTTCTAAACAGCTCTGGAAAATCTCACTTCTAATTACTAGCTTCTACTTGGTTTATATATTACCAAGTGTACAAGTGAAAAACAATATAAAAATACAGTAATAAAATAAGTTCTTCACTTGCTTCTTTTCCTGTTCACTCCAGTACTTTGTTGACTATTGCATCTTTGTACTGAAGAAGAACAGCTGCTTTTTCTGTTGTTCCTGAAATTCGGCTACCACATCTCAGTTGTCTCTATCAACCCATGTGCCTCTGTCTGTAGGTACAACTACCTCTTATCAACGGCTAATCATCAGAACATCCGTTGAAACTTTCATCCGTTGATGCACTCATCCGTTGAAGGATGTTATCCGTTGATGACTTTATCCGTTGAAGCTTTAGAGACATCCGTTGAAGCTTAGCTTCTTATCCGTTGAAGGTCTTTAAGTCATCCGTTGATACCACTTCACTTATACAAAATTACAAGGCATGAAGTATTTACAATTGGCCTTCCTATCTGCATATCATCTAGTAGTCAACATGACTCATAGTTTCTCTCAACTTTCAAGAATTACATTTTAAATACAGAGACTGAAATATGCTACAACACTAGACTTATTTCTAAGTAAAGCTACACCATCAACGGATAGCCAAAGTGGTCTTATCCGTTGAGGCTACAGACACTAAATTTCTACTTAAGTATTTTTATTAAACATATCATCAAACTAATGCACATACATTCCTAACAATCTCCCCCTATTTATGTCTATAAGAATTATAGGCATAAATTCAGGGTTAACTTGATGATAACAAAACACTTAACAGATATATGAATTGAAACTAAGTAGAAATTTAAAATTGCTGCAAAAGTGTATGTACTAGGAGGTAATTGAAGATTTACAGTGTTTCCAAGGACACTCCTTTAGTCTGAGCAGATCATCTTTTTCTTCTTTGTTCCCTGGTTTTCTTTCCTAGCCTTTTGTCATTTTCCTCAATTTGGAGTTGGAGTTGTCTGAAGAATTCAGCTTCATCTTCAACACTGACATCCAACTTAGATTGCATTTCTTTGAGAGTTTCATTGCTGGCAATCTTGAGTTGGTCTTCAAGTCTGAAAAATCTTCTGACTCCTTTATCATCTCTAAATTCCATCAACCAATGAGGTGATTTGTGAATTGTAATTCCCCTTTCTTGAATGAGTAAAGTCCTGGGTAAAGCATTGGGCTCCCTCCAAGTTTTCCTTATATTGGCTATCTTGTTGAGAATTTCAGTCTTGGCAGTTCTGGTAAAGCCAGAATCCTTTTGTATGGCTGAAAAGACTCTAATCAAGGTAGAGTAGCCTTCATCCAGAATCCTGTGGAGAGGCCATGTTCTTTCCCCAGCTCCTTTATATCTGAACACTAATCTCTCTGGTAGCTGTCTGTAGGCAGCTATTCCCCTTACATCCTCCAGCTCATCCAGATAGAGTTCAATGTCTGAAATTTCTTTTATGTCACAGATGTGAACATAATCATCTTTAGAAATGGGTGACTTAGGCTTAGGTTTTTGTTTTTGAGTGAATTTCTTAGAGGTTATGGGAGGTGTAGATTTTGGTTTTCTTTTCTGTTTCTTTAATGGTGGAAGAGTGGTTAGAAAGGTAGGCAATTTGATAGTGTCCCAATCAATAGGTTCCTCTTTTGGAATGATTGGTTCACCATGGATGTTTATTGTGGGATCAGCAACAAGGGGTTCAGGTATGGAAGATAGTGGTTTAGATATAGATTTGGTTACTTCAGTGTTATCTCCACTCCTTCTATGTGCCTTGGCCTTTCTTCTGTTTCCCTTCTGCCATTCCTCTCTTTCTTCCACACTCTCACCAAATATACTCCCTAAAACCTCATCTAGGTTTGTAGTCTTGTCTTCACCCCTGACTTCAATCCCTTTTTCTTTTTCAACTAGACTTGACTTTAGCTGTTGTTCAAGCTTTGCTTGTGCTCTTTTGTCAGCCTTTAATTGCTTGGCTTCTTCCTTCTTGGCTATTGAGAATTTGGGATGTCCTTGCATCACACATATGCTCTTTCCCTCTCTAATGATAATAGCTCTATTTCTCCTTACAGCCTCATCCATGGACTTTTTGAGATAGGCAATACCCCTGCCTAAAATCTTGTTCTCATCATCTTTTGGAGGAGGAAAGTCCACTTCTTTTAAAGGATTCTTTGTTGAGTCCTTATTGGATCTTTCATTGGGCTTGAGGATTATAGCTTGTAGTTCTTTGGAAGAAGCTTCTCCATCCTTATGACTCCCTACTGGCATGAGCTCCATGTTGATTGGTTCAATTTTTGTGCTGTATTTCACAGATGTTGATTTGTCTTGTGTAGAACCAAACAACAGTTGCAACCTTTCATCAATTCTCCTCCTTTGCTCTTTCACTTGAATTTCAGCTGCTGCTAGCTGAATCAAATCAATTCCATCAGGCTTGTCCTTGATTTGAATGATTTGAGAAGTAGTGATGGCAGGAACTAGCACTTTAGATATGTTGACTTTTGTAGATGGCTCTCCTTCCCCTTCCCTTTTACTCTCCCCCTTTTTATTATCATCAAGGAGAGGGGTCAAGCCTTGTGCTTTTGCCAGCTGCATTAGGAGACTGGTTTGAGATTGTTGATTGTGAAGAATGGTGGCCACAGAATTTTCAATAACTTGAACTCTGTCTTCTAACTTGGCCAACCTTTTTTCAGTAACAGATTCTTTCTTCAATCTCAAAACCAAGTCCTGCAATGTACCATAGGGCATGACTGAATCCAATTTTTCTGAAGTATAGGTTTTCAAGTCAGCAATATCCTTCCTGAGATCATCCATACTCAGATTCTGCTTCACTTGCTGCAGCTTCATGAGATGCAGTGAGTCCAGGTGAGCTTGAAGGATAGCCTTGATACTTGCATGTGAAGTATTCTGAATGGCCTGTTGAATAGTGTTGATTTGTTTGACTAAAGAGACATTGAATTCCACTGATCTGTACTCCTTAGTCAAGGCCCATTCAGGTAGATTTGGAATTGAACTAGGGCCTTCATCTCCCCCTAAGTTCATGCTTCCATCAAAAGAAATAGAGTCATCATCATCAGAATTTGCTCCAAATTCCTCAGATGGCTCACCAGCTGAAGAAGGCATTTTGTTAATGGCAGCTTTATCCCTTTGAAGAGATTCTGTTGTGTGCACTAGATGTAGTGACCTTTCTGCTTTCTCATTGCCCTGAGCAGCCAACAGTTGATAGGCTGTCACAGGATGAGTAAAAGTGTCAGCATCCAAGGAAATGTTATCAATTACAGCTTTGTAATGTTGCTGAAATTGTCTTTCCTTTTCAGCATCATCCACAATCATTGACTCATTAGCAATGGCTGGTTCCACCCTTGTATCTACTGTACCTGCTTTTCTCTCTTTTTCTCTATGTTCTTGCATCAGGGGCTCCCCCTGGCTCACACAACTCACTCCTTCACCTTCACCTACTAAGGTGGTACTCCACTCACTTACTTTTGCCATGCTGGAAGAAATAGCATGCATTTTTGAGCTCTCAATCTCTCCTTTTGCCTGGGAGCAACCCAGCCTCTCACTCAAATTGTCACTCCCTTCCCTCAATCCTAAGAGTGATTGCACAGTATTCATGTCTTCTACACTTGGGATTAATTCAGTTATTTGTGTAGAGACTGTCAACGGATGTGGAATATCCGTTGAAGGTGAAACTGATGTTATCAACGGATAACTGCTGTTAAGCTTATCCGTTGAAGAACAACCACTTGTCAACGGATGAGTGATATCCGTTGAAGAAGGAAAAGAAGTTGAAATTGAAAGTGATATAACTGTTGAATCTGTGTAGATTGATTTGAGATGTGGTGACACAGATCCTTCAATTATATCTGAAAGAATTTGCGGGTGATCCAACAAATCATCTAATAGATGATGATCACCTGTATTTGAGTGGGGCTTCTCCCTGAGTTGTAAAGAGGGAGAATCAGGAATTGATGGGAATAACATATCCACATCCAGAGATGGTGATGAAGTGTTTGGTGATTGATGTGTGATTATTGTGAGAGAATGGGGCTGTGACTCCACATTTATTGGAGTCACATCAAACTGAGTTTGAGAAGGCATAGATACAAATGGATGTATCTGTGCAGTGTGTGCACCCTGTGTAGAAGATTGGGTTCTGGCCTTCTTTCTTCTAATAAAGGCTTTTGTTGGTGAGTGTTTGGCTTTAGTGTCCCTCCCTCGTTTGTTCTGTGTTCCTGGTTGGGAACTATTTTCAATAGTAACATCCTTTTGGGAGGATGCTACTAGGGATGTGCTAGATACCTTTTCAACCACCACAGCTTTTTGAGAAACTGTGGCTTGGCTAGCTTGGGAAGAACTCAACTTTCCTTCCTTATCCTGGGGGTTTCTTTGATGTTCACCCCTCCCCTCACCACTCACACCCTGTTCACTCACCTCAGGGTTAATAGTTGGTGTTACAACTGTTGTCTTTTGAGAAACAACAGAGGTGGATTTCTTTGTCTTGGATTTTGAAAGTTTAGTTTTGGTGACCTTGGTAGAAATCTGTTGGGGCATCACAGATTTCATGGCCACACTTGAAGATAAAGAAATAGAGGGGTTGGAAGAAGTAGGAGTTGTAGAAGCAATTACCTCACCTACCTGAGGTGCATTCATGATTGGTAAATATACCAATGGCACACTGCTGTTAAGATCCATTCTCTTCAAGTCTGCAAGAACTCTTTTCTCTTGTGCCCAGCACTTGAGTTTATTATTCTCATTGATTATGACTAAACCTTCAGCAACATGGTTAGCCAATAACATAAAGAATCTAGCATAATAGATGTTATTAGGTCTATTAGCTTTGTTACCTAATCTAGTACCTAATTCTAGCATCATATAGTTGCTAAAGTTAAAATACCTATCAGAAACAAGCATATAGAACATATTAACCAGAGATGAAGTTATGGCATCAAAATTACTAATTTTCCCAGAGAAAACCTTTATAAAGGCATCCCCAAGGAAACTCCACTCTTTCCTAAGGCCTTTTCTTCTAATACTCCCTAAATTAGCAGAGTTAAGAGAATAACCTATGGAATCTAACATGCTGGATACATCACTATCAGTGTGTGGTGTCATGGCATTGTTTTCAGGCAATTTAAAACATGCTTGTAAATCATCACAGTTAATACAGTGAGTTTTACCTTTGAGAGTGAAGGAGATAGTCATATCCATGGAGTTGAACTCAGCAGTTGTCCAAATCTCCTCAACTACTTCACAGAAAATTGTTGGGGCTTCCAGCATTGCATAGCTAAGTTTGCAGTTTTTGATGAAGTCCATCATTTTGTGATAGTCTGAGTGGGCTTCATTCTTCTCTACCAAAGCTATGAAATTGTTCTTTTCATAGATGA
Source organism: Apium graveolens (assembly GCF_009905375.1). NCBI lineage: Eukaryota > Viridiplantae > Streptophyta > Magnoliopsida > Apiales > Apiaceae > Apium > Apium graveolens. The sequence continues at coordinate 18,341 of NW_027421880.1, read as the reverse complement.
ACCCAGATTGAGACATAATCTTCACGACTGGTGCCATTTTTGTGAGTAGAAATTGCAGAGAATAACTTGAAGTTTTGCAGAGAGAAAATGGTAAATGCTTGAAATTTTAAGAAAGCGTAAAGTAAAAATGAACAATCAGAAGGACTTATATGCTTTCTCAAATTAAGAAATATAAAATAAAGATTTATCAATAAATATGCGTTAGTGAATTTCAGCCGTTTTAAAAAAACTGTAAGTATTCTAAAAACTACCTTTAAAACCAATATATACAAATGTATGTATGAGTATCAACGGTTAAGAGAATAGAATCAACGGCTGTTAAACACCTGAATCGATTGATGTGACATTTCAACGGATAAGGCAAATTGTCATCCGTTGAAAGGTACTTCAGTTTTATCAGTTGACGGATAAAAAATTCCAGAAATGTATTTGTCTTTCAACGGATAATGATTATCCGTTGATAGAGCAATTTTGACTTTCAACGGATAGGGAACATCCGTTGATGGAATAAACTATGTTAAAAGTCAAATTTGTTCTTAGCAACTAATATATTTCAGGCTTCAATTCAAATTGCAATAAAGACATGAATTTTAAGAGTAATTAAGCATACCTAGCTCACTTACCAATCTTGTGAATGTTGATTCATCAAGTGGCTTGGTAAATATGTCAGCAATTTGTTGTTCACTTGGAACAAAGTGTAGTTCCACTGTACCATTCATGACATGCTCCCTAATGAAGTGGTACTTGATATCAATATGCTTGGTCCTTGAGTGCTGCACAGGATTCTCTGTTATGGCTATGGCACTTGTGTTGTCACAAAAGATAGGAATTCTATCAACATGAAGTCCATAGTCAAGGAGTTGGTTCCTCATCCATAACACTTGAGAACAGCAACTACCAGCAGCAATGTATTCAGCCTCAGCTGTAGAAGTAGAGACTGAATTTTGCTTTTTGCTAAACCATGATACAAGCTTGTTTCCCAGGAATTGGCAGGAGCCTGTTGTACTTTTCCTATCTATTTTGCAACCTGCATAGTCTGCATCTGAATAACCAATTAGATCAAAGCCAGATTCTCTAGGATACCAAATACCTAAATTTGGTGTACCCTTGAGATATCTGAAAATCCTTTTGATAGCAATTAAGTGAGACTCTCTAGGATCAGCTTGGAATCTAGCACATAGACATGTAGCAAACATTATATCTGGTCTGCTAGCAGTTAAATATAAAAGTGAACCAACCATACCTCTATAACTTGTAATATCCACAGACCTTTCAGTCTTATTTAATTCAAGTTTGGTGGCAGTGGCCATGGGAGTTTTTGTAGATGAACATTCCATTAAGTCAAATTTCTTTAAAAGATCATAAATATATTTAGTTTGACTAATGAAAATTCCATCACTAACTTGTTTAACTTGTAAACCAAGAAAATAGGTTAGTTCTCCCATTAGGCTCATTTCATAATTACTTTGCATTAGCTTAGCAAACTTTTTGCAAAGTTTGTCATCTTTAGAACCAAATATTATGTCATCTACATAAATTTGAACAAGTATACTAGAGCCATTAACATCCCTAAAGAAGAGAGTTTTATCAACAGTACCTCTAGTGAAGTGATTCTCCAAAAGAAATTTTGATAAGGTCTCATACCAGGCTCTAGGTGCTTGCTTCAGTCCATAGAGTGCTTTCAACAGATAATACACATAGTCTGGAAAATTTGGATCTTCAAATCCTGGAGGTTGACTTACATAGACTTCCTCCTCTAATTTCCCATTTAGAAATGCACTCTTGACATCCATTTGATAGACTTTGAAATTGGCATGGGCTGCATGGGCTAGAAATATTCTGATGGCTTCAAGTCTTGCAACAGGAGCATATGTTTCATCAAAATCTATTCCCTCTTGCTGAGAATAGCCTTTAGCAACCAGTCTGGCTTTATTCCTTATGATAATGCCATTTTCATCCATCTTGTTTCTGAATACCCACTTTGTGTCAATAGGACTCTTGTTCTTTGGTTTGGGTACCAGCTTCCATACTTGGTTTCTCTCAAATTGGTTCAGCTCTTCCTGCATAGCTAATATCCAATCTGGATCCAATAGAGCTTCTTCCACTTTCTTAGGTTCCTCCTGAGACAGAAAACTACTATACAGACATTCATCTTGAGTGGCCTTTCTTGTTTGCACTTTAGATGATGCATCACCAATGATCAGTTCAAAGGGATGATTCTTGGTCCATTTCCTTTGTGGTGGAAGATGTGCTCTAGATGAGGTGGCCTCAGTAATGTCATGATGTGAGACAGAGTGTTGACTAGTTGAAACTCCCCCTGAGTTGTTGGTCCTTTGCAGGGAACTTGGAGTTCTATCAACTGATGATGTAAATCGATTATCCGTTGATGAACCATGATCAACGGATGCTTCATTTTGTACTTCAACGGATGATGCACTATGTCTTTCAACGGATTACTGCATTGCCTCTATCAACGGATGCAGTATTTTGTGCATTATCCAAGGGCAAGTTTTGAATCCCTTTTGAAGTGTCATCTCCATCAGTCTCCTCTTCACTATCATCACAATATATCTCAATGTTGTCAAATTTGAGTCTCTCATTATGTCCCTCATCTGTTAGTCCATCAATCTTTTTATCATCAAACACAACATGCACAGATTCCATAACAATGTTGGTTCTTAGATTGTAGACCCTATAAGATTTTCCAGCTGAGTAACCAACAAATATCCCTTCATCAGCCTTTACATCAAACTTCCCTTTATGGTCAGATTGATTCCTCAGTATAAAGCATTTACATCCAAAGACATGAAGAAAGTTTAGAGTTGGTTTTCTTCTCTTGAACAACTGATAAGGAGTCATGCCTTTAGCTTGATTGATCAAAGAAATATTCTGAGTGAAGCAGGCACAATTAACAGCTTCAGCCCAGAAATATGTTGGTAACTTTGATTCTTCAAGCATTGTTCTTGCAGCTTCAATTAAAGATCTGTTCTTTCTTTCAACAACTCCATTTTGCTGAGGTGTTCTTGGAGCTGAGAACTCATGCATTATTCCATTTTCTTCACAGAACAGCCTTAATGTCAAATTCTTGAACTCAGTTCCATTGTCACTCCTGATATTTCTAACCTTCAAGTCAGGATGATTGTTGACTTGCCTGATGTGATTGATAATGATTTCACTTGCTTCATCCTTTGATCCAAGAAAATAGACCCATGAGAACTTTGAGAAATCATCTACAATCACTAAGCAATATCTTTTTCTTGCAATAGACAATACATTGACTGGTCCAAACAAATCCATATGTAGCAGCTGTAATGGTTCATCAATTGTTGTTTCAAGCTTCTTTTTGAATGATGCTTTCCTTTGTTTGCCTTTCTGACAAGCATCACACAAACCATCCCTTGAGAATTCAACTAGAGGGATTCCTCTAACTAAGTCCTTTTTGACTAGATCATTCATTGTCTTGAAATTCAAGTGGGATAGCTTCTTGTGCCATAGCCAACTTTCAACTGAGCTTGCTTTGCTGAAGAGACAAGTAATGGATTCTGCATCTGTAGAGTTGAAGTCAGCTATGTACACATTTCCTCTTCTAACTCCAGTTAGAACCACTTTGTTGTCTTTCTTACTAGTGACAACACATGCTTCAGAATTGAGGGAAACTGTATTCCCTCTATCACATAGTTGACTGATGCTCAGTAAATTGTGCTTGAGACCATCAACTAATGCAACTTCATTAATGATGACATTCCTTGTTGAAATCAAGCCATATCCCATAGTAAACCCTTTGCTGTCATCTCCAAAGGTTATGCTAGGGCCAGCTCTCTCCTTGAACTCTGTGAGCAGGGAGAAATCTCCTGTCATGTGTCTTGAACAACCACTGTCCAAGTACCATAGATTTCTTTCATTTCCCTGATTGCTTGATGAACTAACTTCATTTTCTTCAGAATCAGCCATGAGAGCAAGGTTGACATACTCCACATCTTCATCCTCTTCATCTCCATTAGCTGCCCAGTCCTTTTCTTGAGTAATGAAAGCCCTCTCCTTTTGCTTGAGCAGATCAAAATATTTCTTTTTGTAATCTACTTGTTCAAATTTCTTCTTTTCAGAAGTTGGCTTTCTGCACTCACCTGCAAAGTGTCCACTTATACCACAATTGAAACATTTGAACTTGGATTTGTCCACAGTGTTTTTGTGAGGTTTAGTGGCTCTAGTGTTTTTCTTGAATTTCATCTTTGCAAATCTTCTGGACAGAAATGCAAGATGCTCATCAATACCATCTGAGTCATCTTGGCTGGAGTTGTCTTCATTTTCAGCAACTTGCTCTTTCCCCTTGCTTGATTCCTGACTTCTTATACCATCTTTGGAGTTTGATGTAGATCTCACAGTTTCTTGTCTGCATTTCCTCTCATCTTCAGCTACCAATGCAACTGAACTTCCTTTCTTTCTCCCCTTCTCCAATACCTCATCCTGTTCCAGCTCTAGTTCATAAGTCTTCAAGATTCCATACAATCTTTCAAGAGTGAAGTCCTTATAATCTTGAGAGTTTCTTAAGGAGACAGTCATGGGTTTCCATTCCTTTGGCAAGGATCTTAAAAATTTAAGATTTGAATCCTTCACCTGGTACACTCTTCCATACAGCTTCAGTCCATTCAACAGCTTTTGGAACCTATTGAATGTTTCATTTAAAGATTCATTTTCTTCAAAATGAAAGTATTCATACTGTTGAATGAGAAGCTGCATTTTGTTTTCTTTCACTTGTTCTGTACCTTCACACAGTAGTTGAACTGTGTCCCAAACCTCTTTGGCAGTTGTGCAATTTATCACATTATCAAACATATCCATGTTAAGACCATTAAACAAAATGTTCATAGCCTTCTTATCCTTGTGGACTTCTTCTGTGTCTTCCATTGTCCATTCTGCTCTAGGTTTTGGAATGGATTGACCAACAGCAACTGTAGCTGTAGCAACTGTTGCTACTTTGTGGGGAATGTGAGGACCATTCTCAATGCAGTTTACATAACCTTCATCTTGGGAGAGTAGATGAAGGTGCATTTTCACCTTCCAATGGTGATAACTGTCTTTGTCAAGAACTGGGATCTTTACTCCAATATCCTTCTTACTCATCTTTGTTAGATTCCAAGATCTTTAAACTCTTTGTGTGTCAAGAGCCTGCTCTGATACCAATTGTTATTCCTAGTGGACTAACAATGAGATTTACAGAAGGGGGGGTTGAATGTAAATCTCAAAACTTTTTCAAGTTTTGAGCAGTTTATGAAAGTTGTGTGTTCAAGAAGAACAAGTGTGTGAATTGCTTTAAGCTAATGCAGACAGATATATATTCAAGCACAAATGTAAAGAACACAACAGACCTTAAAAACTTTTCTGGTGGATTTGTTGTTCCACCAGAGATGGTATATTAGAAAATCTGTGATTAAACAATGTTGATCACAGCTGCATCCTAGTACAAACTAGATGAATTTTCTCTCAATGTTTTTCTAAACAGCTCTGGAAAATCTCACTTCTAATTACTAGCTTCTACTTGGTTTATATATTACCAAGTGTACAAGTGAAAAACAATATAAAAATACAGTAATAAAATAAGTTCTTCACTTGCTTCTTTTCCTGTTCACTCCAGTACTTTGTTGACTATTGCATCTTTGTACTGAAGAAGAATGGCTGCTTTTTCTGTTGTTCCCGAAATTCGGCTACCACATCTCAGTTGTCTCTATCAACCCATGTGCCTCTGTCTGTAGGTACAACTACCTCTTATCAACGGCTAATCATCAGAACATCCATTGAAACTTTCATCCGTTGATACACTCATCCGTTGAAGGATGTTATCCGTTGATGACTTTATCCGTTGAAGCTTTAGAGACATCCGTTGAAGCTTAGCTTCTTATCCGTTGAAGGTCTTTAAGTCATCCGTTGATACCACTTCACTTATACAAAATTACAAGGCATGAAGTATTTACATTGGCCTTCCTATCTGCATATCATCTAGTAGTCAACATGACTCATAGTTTTCTCTCAACTTTCAAGAATTACATTTTAAATACAGAGACTGAAATATGCTACAACACTAGACTTATTTCTAAGTAAAGCTACACCATCAACGGATAGCCAAAGTGGTCTTATCCGTTGAGGCTACAGACACTAAATTTTCTACTTAAGTATTTTGTTTAAAACATATCATCAAACTAATGCACACACATTCCTAACAGCCATGTAGTCATAAATTATTGTAGTAATACCTCCTGTGCAGTTGAGATATCAGTAATAACTCTCACTTATCCCACTTGTCTCTTCAAGTCTCTTTAAAATATGAGGTAAGGACTCCTCTCCTGTTGATATGAGGACAGGACTACCCTACTGTTTATGTGGAGGCAGCCTAGTGCACCTAGTAATATAATTGTACGACTCCTCTTATTGATATATCCCCATGTGTCAGCTGGTGATGTCTTGGTCAACATAACGGTACATAGTCTCTAGTCAATATACCGGTACGAGAGTTCAACTTTATATTCGTGTCCAATTTCTTAGCCCAATTATAATAGAAATTCTTGTCATGGGGACCACTCGTTCGCTGACTCCATCAACTTTTGGGTATAACAAAATGAAGCTCTCGTGCACATGCACATGCTGGTAGGTGTCGCGATGTTTTGAGTATGTCTTGTTATAAACATGATAGCCTAAATATATACACTTGAGACGAGCACATATACATAGCCAGATGAGTTAGTTAACAAAGTAATATTATGTATCCCATGACATTTTTTGAAATAGTTAAAAATGATATATTATGAAATGAGAGCGACAAAATCTAATTAGTGGGCGAATATTCATGTACTCTGATTATCATGAAAGTTATCACATACATAATTTGGGGAAAAAATTGTAACAATTTTCCGATCTCGTATATAGCTACACAAACATATTTCGATCAAAAACTTGATTTTATATGTGTGCCCAGTGAAGATGCATTTGATCTTGTGTGTGTCCAATAAAATATAGGGTGAAAAATCAAATACCCCCATTTGGGGGAAATACCCAAAATACTGATCGGCGGGAATGTCTGTCTAAAATACCCACGAAACACGTATTTGGGAGATGCGTTTTCTTTTTTTTTTTAATTTTAAAAATAACACGCATGAATGATTGACTGTCAAGTGCATTCACTTTTGTATTTTTGGGTAGCATGCCTTTTAAAAAAGTAAAAGGCAATACGCATGCAAGTCATGCGTATAGTTTGTTCAATATGCATTCTCGTAATGTGGATTCCACATGTATTTTCGATAACTGCTCCGCTTATGGATATTTTGGGCTGTTGAAACCAAAAATTGATGTATTTTGGATATTTTTTAAAAATTTATATATGATATATTCAGTAGTGTAAAAATCGGTAATCGAAACTAATCGGTACATGTACTTTTTTTATCATAGGAAAACCACAGCCGCTACTCTTCGGGTGTGCAGCGTACTGGGTAAACCATACAGGCTCACTTATCTAGAATTAATTGGAGGATCGGGGATTAAGCAGACAAAAAATGGATGCATTTCAATATTTTAATTACATATAATTCAATACCCTTATTTATTAGTTGTTTATATAATATAAATATGTATCATATCATATAATTATAGTTTTTATATTTATTAAAAATTCTATTTTATAGCTAATAATTTATATGCAATATATTGATCAAGAATAATTCAAGAGGATTAATCGGATTTAAATATCAGATCACTTACGTACCTTGTAAAATATTAATCGATAAAATCGAAGATTTTTTGAAACATTCATACATGTAATATTTATTTAAAAAGTGTTATACTTCAAATAATATATTTGATCAAATCAGAAATATTTTAGAAAATAACATTTTTTAAGTAAAAAAATAAATATATAAAATAGAAAAATAACACCTTCTTTATAAATTTTATTTTGTTACCCAATAGTGTTTGAATATATAAAAAATTACTTTCATTTTTAAGGATAAAAACATATAAATCAGCTCGTTGCACGAAGGGATGTCGTAACTGCCCTCACGATGTTAAGTATATTTAAGGGAAGTATGCGTTTTACATGATTTTTTAAACTTTAACTTAAAACTCCAGGTAGACGGTCTGCAATTTACACTAATACAGTTTACTTCTTCTTCTCTTTCGATACACCTTTTATCAGTTTCTATTGTGTGCCATGAGCACATACTAAATACAAATTTTTACAATTTTTGGCTTGTTGTGATTGACCAACACTTTTTAACAGTGATGGACCCTCCTCCGTTAATTAAAACACTTCAAATTTATAAATTTGAGTGCTTAGCCCTTATTACTAATTAGAAGCTGTTAGTACTTCCTGGTGGGTGACATGGCTTTGTGTTGTTTCCTGCTAAATATTTGTGAAAATGAGGTATGAACTTCAAGGAAAAAATACAATTACTTGGGCGTAAAATTAATTTTTGGAAAGCGTGGGCCCACTACAAAAAAAACGGGTAAATATGACCGTCCAAAAACCGGCCGTATTTAGTTAAATACGAACGGTCGTATTTAACTAAATACGACCGGTTTTTGGACCGGTCGTATTCGATCGAGTCATATTTAGTAACCGGTTGAATTTAGTACACGGAGTGGCTAAATTCGACTGCTTAAATTCGACCGAAAGCGGTCGAATTTGTTTTTCACCTAAAAAACTTGAAAATCCCGCCCAAAATTTTGAATTTTTGAAAATTATTGAAAAGTCCTCCTAAAATATAAATTCGACCGTATATGATTGAAAACATTGTTCTAAATTCGACTGTATGCGGTCGAATTAACGAGCACCAGATTTAAAAAAAAAATCTCGCCGGAAAATTTTCAAATTCCGACGAGCTTCAAAAAATCCGGCAACCATTCCGATAACTCCGATGTTTCCAAAAATTGAATTTTTCGGTTTACCTCACTTAACAGCTGTGAAAAGAATCTTCAAGTATCTTAAGGGAACAACTGATCTGGGATTGTGGTATCCCAGAGAATCAGATTTTAAACTAATAGGTTACTCAGATGCAGATTTTGCAGGTTGCAAAATTGACAGGAAAAGCACTAGTGGAAGCTGCCAATTTCTTGGAGGCAGATTGGTTTTTTGGTTTAGCAAGAAATAAAAGTCAATCTCCACATCAACTGAAGAAGCAGAGTACATTGCTGCAGGAAGCTATTGTGCACAGATTCTTTGGATGAAGAATCAGTTACTGGATTATAGGTTAACATATTTTAAAATCCCTATTTACTATGATAATCAAAGTGCTATTGCTATGACAGGTAATCCAGTTCAACACTCAATGACAAAACACATCAACATTAGGTACCACTTCATAAGGGAACATATGGATGAAGGTACAGTGGAATTGCACTTTGTTCCAACAGATCAACAACTAGCAGATATCTTCACAAAACCACAGTGTGAAGCTACTTTTACAAGATTGGTAAATGAACTTAGAATGGTTTCGGGTTCTTTCTCTAAATCTGCTTAGCTTTTGTTCTGATGCATCAGACTTTATGATCAGTATTTACAGATATTACAATCTTTGTGTATTCTGTGCTTAATTGAAAATTGCTTAAGTACTGATTGTTGTCTGATGTGTATTTCTAAACTCTGATAGTGATATGACTGTTTCTGTGACTATTCAATTCTATGAGGATAACTGTGCTAGATGCTGACCTAGTAGTCTTTAATATTCTAAGGATCCAATGTTTGAAGTAATTATTTTTGTGGAAATCTATTGACATAAGCAAATTTTGATATTGAGCTTAATTAAGTTTACTTTGTCTATCTTATTACTAAGTCAAAAACTAGAATAATGCTTCTCATCTATTAAGTTCTGATGTTAGTAAATCTGCTGAATGTACTAAGTGCTGATAAACCTCACCTATCAAAAGAAAAAGGAAAAGAACAAGGAATAAAAATCAGGTACTCCTTTGAGATCTAGAGTAAAAATGTGGAAGGGACGACCCAAGTGCATTGCTGGTATTAAGTAATATGCATCAGAAAAGCAAATAATTATTTTCTTGGTGACTTTTCACACTCTATGATTACTGGAGAAATACTTTGATAATAGCATAAATTCTGATAAGCAGTCGTGACTCACTTACACTGAGAAGCCACTGTCAATGGAATTTCAAAAGATGAATAAAATAAGCACTAAACAGTTGAGGTGGACTCATGCATGAACTCATTCAATAGTAGGCTTCAGAATAATGACAGATTTTAAATAAAGTTCTTAGTTATGCCTTATTTCTAAGATGTACTGAAGTGAATTAGACTTTACTCCTTGTCTGATATTTAGCTTAATGCACACACTTACACTCCATATGAATGATGAAAATTACTGTGGTGATCAATGTTGTTTTAGATGAACAGTTTATGTGTCAGATTGCATACATTCCGAGGATAGGTTCTGATGAAAGTTCTGATGATTAAGTTCTGAAGAACCAAAATCAGAATTTGTGTGAAGAATTACAGAAATAGGCATTCATTTTTCGAGTTAAGAAACCATGTTCTGATGACTGTTAAGTTCTGATATAAGTCTAAGTGCTGATATTAAATTATGATCCTTTACTTGACTTATTTGTGGATAAAATCTGAAACAGTCTTATTTTAAATCAGAATATGTTCGGGTGAGATATTAACAGTCAATACACTTAGGGTTAGTGGTACACGTCCATGCACAATAATGTTTACTTGTTTCTTGTGCGTATTAAACCCTGTTTTACACTTCCAATGGCTGTTTTTATTCTCCTCAGTCTAGGGAGACGAGGTAGAATTATTTCTACCCGTCAGCATTAAATTTTCCTTGCGTCTCCTGGAATTCTATTGCCTATATAAACCAACACTTCACTCCAGCTAGCACATCTCTAAATTCCTCACAAACTCACTCTCGTTGAACAGGGTCACTTACTGCACTTACTACAAGGCACCTTCAAGGTCAACAGTCTGTCACTCAAGACAAGTTGAACAGGGTTCAAGAACTTTTAATGCAGCAAGATACACTTGTCAAGCTGGACAAGAAAAACTTTTTCAAACCTACCTTTGACAGAGTTGCTTACATTGTGAAGACCCAAGAGAAGCAACAATCTCAGATTGATGAAATTTTGAAAAATCAAGCTTATCAGCAATCTCAACTCGATGAGATCCAATCCTCAGTGGAATTGCTTGTCTCTTTTCTTTTACCTGCTGATGCCAAAAAGGGGGAGAAGGTAATTAAGTCCAAATGCAAAACTGTTAAGATACTGAAGGGGAAGGATGATGAAAAAGATGACCAGGGAAACTCTGGAATGGGTGGAGGTCATAGTCAAGGTAGAGGTCTCTCATCAAGAAGAGCTGAAGCTACAAGTCATAGAACAAGTTCTGATACTGGAAAAAGAATTACTTCTGATACTAGTAAAAGGATAAGTTCTGATGAACTTTTGGATCTTCATGAAGAAATTTCAAGACAGTTATTTCTGAAAGAAAATCCAGGAATGGACTTTGAGAGTCTATTGGAAGAAGAAGCTAGACTTAAGTCAGGAAAAGATAACTCTAAATCTAAAGCTTCTATTGGTAAAAAGAAACTTCCAAAGGTCAAAGGCATTGTGATAAAAGAAAGAACAAATATTGAGGAACCAAGGGCAAATCACAATTGCAGATAGATCCAAGGTCAAAGGGCAAAGAAAAAGTTGGTGAACCTATAAAGGTTTATGTGCCTCCTGTGGATGAAGAAATTACTGTTGAAGATGCTGATCTTACTCTAACTTCAAGAAAGATTTCTAAGACAACCTCTGACATGGCTCAAGTTGTTCAGAGTCAAGATACAGTTAGTTCTGATATTACAAAGAAGCAAGTAACCTCTGACACAGCTCAAGTTGACTTGATATCAGAAGATAAATCAAAGGAAACCTCTGACATTGCTCACGTTAAATCCTCAAAGTTACCCCTACCAGGATTCACCAAAGCCAAACAGACTCAACCTTTGAAGACTGCTGCAAGTGGTTTTGAAGCGAGAGTGGTTACTGGAAAGGAAGCAAGAGATAAATCTAGATTGGGTAGTGCTGATGAAAGAAGAGTACAGAACACAACCAATGATCCAACTTCCTTAAGTGAACCAGGTGTTGGAGCCACTCCTGAAAGATTGAATCAACTAAAATATGTACAGATGGTTTACCATACTTACTCGAAAGAACACATCTTGTTATACTTCATGACAGATGGTAGGGTTTACCATATAAGGGAAAATGCTATTCCACTGAAGTATTTTGAAGAACTGGAACATGTTTTATTTTTACTTCAAGTGAATGACAGAATAACAGAAAGTGTTGCAAACTATTTGAAAAGTCAAATTCAGAGACAGAAAAGGCTTTATTCTGTAAAGTCTGACAGCACATATCTTCCAAAGTACAGAGATCACAAGAGTGATATTGTTGAGATGAAGCCTAACTCTGCTAAGATTATAACTACCTTTCTGGGTTATAAGGCTGTATAATTCAATCTTGAGTTTGACAAGGCGTATTTGATCAGACTGGATTAGGACATAAGGAAAGCTAGAAATTAATGATCTCAGGGCTGCTATCTTCCAAACTGGTGAAGATTCTGCAGAGCTTAAAGATGCTAAAAGGAGGATGATTGATGAACTCAGATATGCTGAGAGATGTTTGTTAAAGAACTATCTCAGAACAACTCCTGACATCAGAGAGATCAGAAAGTGAAGCCAAGTCAAGATCTACAACTGGTCAACTTCTGATAGGAATACAGACTGAAGTTGTTATCAAAAGTTAAAGTTGGTAAAGCTTTAAGGACTGTAAGTTGTAGTTATCTAGTCAAATTCTCATGCATTTGTACTTAATGTTTTTGACATCATCAAATATTTGTTAAACTTGTATATTATGCAATTTACAAGTTGAGGGAGATTGTTAGATATATTTGATAATGTCGTGACTAATATGATTTATGTTTAGTTTTCAGATCTTACTTAAACAGGACAAATCAGTATTTAACTGAAATCAACACTTATACTGAAGTCAGAACTTAAGTCATCAGTACTTAAGGCTCAGGAGATATTTAACAGAAGATAATATCAGGACTTAAAGGAAACGTTCAGATAAGGAAGGCGGCTGATTGATTGAAGAGAAGATACAGACAAACATAAGAAGAGATATGCATGACGAAGGAATTCTATGAAGAATAGAATACTTGGAAGAAAAGATATCTGATTGATATATTTTAGGAAGAAAAATTATATTCCATATCAATTAGCGATTATCTTGTAACTGTGTAGTATATAAACACAAACATAGGGTTTACACTATAAGTGTTATCATTATCGAGAATATTATTCATTGTAACCCTAGCAGCTCTCGTGATATTTGTTCATCATTGAGAGAGGACGGTTCCATATTATAACAGAATTTATTGCTTTGAATAAAGTCTATTTTCTGTTACTTGTGTTATTATAATTCGATTTGATTGTGCTATACACTGTATTCAAACCCCTTCTACAGTGTGTGTGACCTAACAGAATATGAACTTGAGGATTCAAATCTTAAATTCCTGTTAGCACTTCCTGAAAGATGGGATTTGAAGGCCACCACTATAAGAGACAACTATAATCTTGAAGAAACAACTCTTGATGAAATTTATGGGATGCTCAAGACTCATGAACTTGAGATGGAACAAAGAAGCAAGAGGAAAGGAGAAAAGTCAAGGATAGTTGCTCTTAAGGCTGAGGAGGAATCTCCCAAAGCAGCTACCTCAAGGAAAGGCAAGGGAAAAGGTCTCATCACAAAGTCTGATACTGAGTCATCGAGTTCTGATAGTGATGATGACTCAGAAACTGAAAGCTTGCCTGAGATGGATGCTGATGAAGAGATGATGAAGCTGTGTGCTCTTATGATGAAAGGAATCACAAGAATTGCATACAGAAAATTCAGGAAGGGAAAGAAATTTTCAAAGAAAGGTGCAAGTTCTGATAAAAAGAGTTTTAGAAAATCTGAAGGCAAAGGAGGAAAGTCTGAAAGAGGAGATTACACAAATGTTAAATGCCACAACTGTGGTGAGAAAGGCCACATATCTCCTGATTGCAAGAAAATGAAGAGTGACAAAGGCAAGGCTCTTGTCACAAAGAAGAAAAGCTGGACAGACACTTCAGACTCTAAAAGTGAGGAGAACTATGCCTTGATGGAAAATGCTGATAGCAGTTCTTATGCTGCTGAGTTAAAGGTACCTCAAACTACTTATGCCTTTCATACTGATGATATTAATGAGTTGAGAAGATATCTTAAAACCATGTTCATTAGTTATAGAGATCAAACTTTAACATGTGAAAGATTAACTTCTAAAAATCTTGCTTGTAAAAAGAGGAATGATTATTTAGAAAAAGAGTTAGTCATGTTCCATCAAACTCAGAAAGATATAGATGATGCTTTCTATGTTAGGGATGAAGTACTTAAAATGAATGAATCTCTAAAAACTGAGTTAGAAAAGGAAAGAGAGATTATCAGAACTTGGACTAACTCTGGCAGAATAACTCAGAATTTGTTATGTAGTGGAAACTGGAAAGAGGGCTTAGGTTATGGAGATGATAAGAATGATAAAGGAACTGTAGAAATTGAGCTTATAGTTATTAAACAAAAGCCAAAGGTAAAACCTGTTAAGTTTATAGCTGTAAAGTCTGATACTGATAAATCAGAAGTTAAAGAGAAATTAACTTCTGACAAACCAAAACAGGATAAGCCCTATAGAATCAATCTTTGAAATATCATCCAAAATGAAATAAAGTTACGAGATACTTCATTTGATGACAACATCATTTTGAAAACTCGACCCTGCCAACACTCAACAATCGCCCAGCCGTAGCCTTTTTATGGAAGTGCACTTGTTAGGTCACACACACACTGTAGAAGGGGGTTGAATACAGTGTTTATCACAATCAAATCGAATTAAAGAACACAAGTAACAAAAAACAAACTTTATTAAACTCTGTTATAATATGGAACTGTCCACTCTCAGTGATGAACAAACTATCACGAGAGCTGCTGGGGTTACAACGAATATTATTCTTGATAATGATAACACATATAGTGTAAACCCTATGTCTGTGTTTATATACTATACAGTTACAAGATAATCGCTAATTGATATGGAATATAATTCTGCTTCCTAAAATATATCAATCAGATATCTTTTCTTCCAAGTATTCTATTCTTCATAGAATTCCTTCTTCATGCATATCTCTTTTTGCGTTTTTCTTGATCTTCTTTCCTTTCAATCAGCCGCCTTCCTTATCTGAAAGTCTCCTTAAGTCCTGATATTATCTCCTGATACATATCTCCTGATAACTTAAGTTCTGACCACTTAAGTTCTGACTTCAGTATAAGTACTGATTTCTTGTTAAGTACTGATTTGTCCTGTTTAAGTAAGATCTGAAAACTAAACACAAATCATATTAGACATGACATTATCAAATATATCTAACAATCTCCAACTTGTAAATTAGCATAATATACAAGTTTAACAGATTTTTGATGATGTCAAAAATATTAAGTACAAATGCATGAGAATTTGACTAGATAACTACAACTTACAGTCCTTAAAACTTTACCAACTTTAACTTCTGATAACAACTTCAGTCTGTATACACATCAGAATTTGAGCAGTTGTAGATCTTGACTTGGCTTCAAATACTGATCTCTTTGATATCAGGAGTTGTTCTGAGATAGTTCTTTAATAAACATCTCTCAGCATATTTAAGTTCATCAATCATCCTCCTTTTAGCATTCTTCAATTCAACTGTATCTTCACCAATTTGAAAGATAGCAGCCCTGAGATCATTTATTCTGGCTTTCCTTATGTCCTGATCCAGTCTGATCAAATATGCCTTGTCAGACTCAAGATTGAATTCTACAACCTTATAACCCAGAAATGTAGTTATAATCTTAGCAGAGTTAGGCTTCATCTCAACAATATAACCCTTGTGATCTCTGTACTTGGGACAGTATGTGCTGTCAGACTTTACAGAATAAAGCTTCTTATGTCTCTGAATTTGAGTCTTCAAATAATTTGCAGCACTTTCTGTTAATCTGTTCTTCACTTGAAGCAAGAATAGAACATGTTATAGTTCCTCAAAATACTTCAGTAGTATAGCATTCTCCCTTATGTGGTAAACCCTTCCATCTATCATGAAATAAAATAAGATGTTTTCTTTCAAGAAGGTATGGTAAACCATCTGTACAGATTCAAGCTGATTCAATCTTTCAGGAGTTGCTCCAACACCTGGTTCACTTAAGGAAGTTGGATCATTGGTTGTGTTCAACACTCTTCTTTGATCAACACTACCTAATCCTGATTTATCTCTTGCTTCCTTTCCTGTAACCACTCTTGCTTCAAAACCACTTGTTGCAGTCTTCAAAGATTGAGTTTGTTTGGATTTAGTGAATCCTGGTAGGAGTAATTTTGAAGGTTTAACATGAGCAATGTTAGAGGTTTCCTTTTCCTTATCTTCTGATATCAAGCCAACTTGAGCTATGTCAGAGGTTGCTTGCTTCAGTGTCATATCAGAACTTACTATATCTTGACTCTGAACAACTTGAGCCATGTCAGAGGTTGTTTGAGAAATCTTCTTTGAAACCAGAGTAAGATTAACATCTTCATGAGATATTTCTTCATCCATAGCAGGCACATAAACCTTTACAGGTTCACCAACTTTTTCTTTGCCCTTGGACCTTGGATCTATCTATATTTGTGATTTGGCCTTGGTTACCTCAGGATTTACCCTTTCTTTTATCACATGCCTTTAGCCTTGGGAGTTTTCTTTTCAACAACAGAAGCTTCAGATTTGGAGTTGACTTTTTCTAACTTAAGTCTAGCTTCTTCTTCCTTTAGACTCTCAAAGTCTATTCCTGGATTTTCTTTCAGAAATAACTGTCTTGAAATCTCCTCATCAAGTTCCAGATGTTCACCAGAACTTATCCTTTTACCAGTATAAGAACTTATTCTTCTCCCAGTATCAGAACTTGTTCTTTGACTTGTAGTTCCAGCTTTACTTGATGAAAAACCTTTACCTTGAACATGACCTCCACCCATTCCAGAGTTTCCCGGATCATCTTTGCCATCATCCTTTCCCTTCAGTGTCTTAGTAGGTTTGCATTTGGACTTAATTACTTTCTCCCCCTTTTTGGCATCAGGAGGTAATAGAAGAGAGACAAGCAATTCCACTGAGGATCGGATCTCATTGAGTTGATTTTGATGAGAAGCTTGATTCTTCAAAATTTCATCAATCTGAGATTGTTGCTTCTCTTGGGTTTTCTCAATGTAGGAAATTCTGTCAAAGGTATGTTAGGTCACACTTTCACTGTAGAGGGGGTGAATACAGTGTTTATCACAATCAAATCAAACTTCAAGAACTTATGTAACAGAAAACAAACTTTATTTAAACAATAAACTCTGTTACAATCTGGAACTGTTATCTCTCAATGATGAACAAAAATATCACGAGAGCTGCTAGAGTTATACTTAATAATATTCTCGATAATGATAACACATATAGTGTAAACTCTATTTCTGTGTTTATATACTACACAGTTACAAGATATTAGCTAATTGATATAGAATATAATTCTGCTTCCTAAAATATATCAATCAGATATCTTCTATTCCAAGTATTCCATTCTTCACGGAATTCCTTCTTCATGCATATCTCTTCTTATGTTTATCTTGATCTTCTTAACTTTAATCAGCTACTGTCCTTATCTGATCGTCCTTCAGCACTTAAGTTCTGATATCTGTCTCCTGATAACATAAGTACTGATATCCCTTAAGTTCTGACTTCCAGTATAAGTACTGATCAGTTAAGTACTGATTTGTTCTGTTCAAATAAGATCTGAAATCTAAACATAAAACATATTAGCCATGACATTATCAAATATATCTAACAATCTCCCCCAACTTGTAAATTAACAAAATATACAAGTTTAACAGATATTTGATGATGTCAAAAACATTAAGTACAAATGCATGAGAAATAGACAAGATAACTACAACTTACAGTCCTTAAAGTTTTTACCAATTCAACTTCTGATAACAACTTCAATCTGTATAAATATCAGAATTTAAGCAGTTGTAGATCTTCGACTTGGCTTCATCATTTTCTGATCTCTCTGATGTCAGGAGTTGTTCTGAGATAATTCTTCAACAAACATTTCTCAGCATATCTGAGTTCATCAATCATTCTCCGTTTGACATCTTTAAGCTCTGCAGTATCTTCACCAGTTTGAAATATTGCAGCTCTGAGATCATTAATCTTTGCTTTTCTCAACTCCCGATCTAGTCTTATGACATAAGA
>NW_027421879.1:0-46708 GCF_009905375.1 Apium graveolens | reverse complement strand
CTAGACAGGTCTATGAATGCGTATAGGAGTACGTCTCGGGTCTCCCTTTCCTTACTCGACTTTCTGTTTCCTTATTATGAAATGTTTCATCCTACTCCCCATAATCGGGGTCATCTTTTAATTTAAAATCCTCATTTTCCACTCCATTATGTCATGGGTTCCTTCTATCTTGATGGCGACCTCCCTGACTATCGCGTTCAGGGTTTGCTCTAAATCTTATTCCTCAACTATGGCTCTCATCTAAGTTCTCATCCTTACACTCTTGAACTTTCGGAACCCAAATTCTATAGGAATACCTCATTATTCCCTTATCATCTTTCTCGATATTAATCTTTTATCTAATTGTTGGCTCTCTACCTTCATTCATAACTTTTTCTGGCACAATATGATCTTTTCCAATAATTCGGGCTGTATTGCAATCTCAAACAGCTTTTCGGTACCGGCTCCGGTTCCTTCACTTCTATTTCCATTTTCTCAAAATCTCTTTATAAACTCTCCAAAAGGCATTATCATCTTGAGTCTCTCCTTTTTACTAAGGGCATCAGCCACCATATTGGCTTTCCCCGAATGATAAAGAATCTCCCAATCATTATTCTTGGTTAGCTCTAACTGCCTCTTCTGGCATATGTTGAGCTCTTTGTGACGTGAAAATGTACTAGAGCACTTATGGCTTAGGTAATTCTCGCACTTCTCTCCATACAAGTAGTGCCTCCAATCTTTAGGGTAAAACTATTGCAACGAGCCTAAGCTCATGGGCGGGGATATCGAATTTCATATTACCTTAATTGTCTTGACGCAGACGCGATTATCTTGCTGCGCTAAGAAGCACCCTAATTCCTTATGCGAAGCGTCACTTACAAATCACAAAATCTCCTTTTTTCCATCCGGCAACGCCAACATAGGGGCCGTCACCAACCTTTGCTTCAGTTCTTAAAAGCTGTTCTCGCATTTCTCTGTCTATTCGAACTTCTCAGTCTTATGAGTAAGCCGCGTTAAAAGGGGCTACTATCTTTACAAATTTGAACGAACCTCCGGTAGTGATCGACCAATCCTACCTCTGGTAGTTGACCTAACCATGGTCATCAATTCATCAGTGGCCCTTTATCCATTCTTGTCAGGATCCTCCATGGGATCCTCCTCAGCAACTATCCCTTCTAGGACAACATCCTTAATATCAACATCATCCGGTCCTGCATTAGGACACTCTATCGGATCCACAATCCGATCTCCAATTAGTAATAAAATATCATCGCGCTGTTGCTCCTCAACCTCAGGGTTCGGAGTCCCGCTACTCTATACGATAACGAACTACGCTTCTATCGCTACATTTATAAGGGTTCCCATAAGGGTTTTAACTGTCAGTACTACGTTAGGTAGTCCGACTATGAACTTGGCAAGAGTTCTTATTATCTTAGTGAACTTATTATCTTTACGTCCCATCATCTCTGAGGTTTATAACGCTTGGCTCTGATACCATTTCTGTAACACCCCCAGATCCGGGGTCGGGGATCCGGGTCGTCACGGTCTTTCTTTCCACAATATCACTTCACTTAATTAATAATAAATAACCTTAATCTTTCATAAAAATTCAAGAAACTAAAGTTATTTCTTGAAGGTTACTATTCACCATCTTCTTCCTTGATTTATAGAAAAAGATTGGCTTGGAATTAGAAGCTTAAACTTATAGGAAGTATGTAACTATCCATGGGGAAGCTTAGATAATTACCTTGCTAAATAGTAAGTGGTGGAGCTTGGATCTTCAAATTTTAAGAAATGGGCCGAGAGCTAGCTTGGGAAGAAGATATTTTTGTGTTTTGTTTGATGAAAATGAAATGATTTGCTTGGTTGGTTGATTTTGTGTTGTTTTTGGTTAATGACTTAATTAACCTTGATTTTGTGTGGTTATAATTCAACCACACTTCCTTCCCTTCTATGTCATGCTTGTGTCACCTTGCACATGTCATTATGCTCCCACTTGTCCACACCTTGTGGTTTGATGATGTCACAATCCCTGGCTTCTTGTACAAGCTTGTCTCTTGGTCACTTATTTGTTTTACGGTTCGCTTATCTTTCGTTCTCGTTTATCGTTTGAGGGATCATACCCGGGATCTTATTACTTAGGTTCCCTTAACCTTTCTCAATATATTATATTCCTTTTATGATCCTCTCCTATAATCCTTTAATTTCAATCCTTTTTATCCTGTTACCTTATACTCAATTCTCTCCGTATCTTGTGGATTTCCGGGAAAAATCAAAGTGTTCGGAATTGGATTCTGACGATCTTTACATACACTTATATACCACATAGAGTACTAATAATATCCCATAAGATCAATAACAGAACCCCTACATAGCGTGGCATGAAAGTTTTCTCGTTCAGCAAAAACACTATTCATAAGGGTTTCAAAATTTCTCAAAAATTGGGGTTATTACATTATAAGACACACTTTCAACCATATATTGGCACAATTAACATGTTAACATCATAAACATCTAATTCGACATCCTTTAACCACCTCTTGGTACCACTTTCATACGAGTCAATTTTGGTCCACATTTTGGCTCTAATCAACCATGTAAGTCACTTTAAACCATATTAGAGTAATTTTGCACCTTATAAGACTCACTTACAACCATATATTGGTAGAATTAACATTTTAACATCATAAACATCCAATTTGACATCCTTTAACCATCTCTTGGTACCACTTTTATACAAGTCAATTTTGGTCCACATTTTGGCTCTATTCTACCATGGAAGTCCCTTTAAACCATATTAGAGTAATTTTGCACCTTATAAGATTCACTTTCAACCATATATTGTTACAATTAACATGTTAACATTATAAACATCTAATTTGACATCCTTTAACCACCTCTTGGTACCACTTTTAATACGAGTCAATTTTGGTCCATATTTTGGCTCTGATCAACCACGTAAGTCACCTTAAACCATATTAGAGTAATTTTGCACCTTATAAGACTCACTTTCAACCATATATTGGTAGAATTAACATGTTAACATCATAACATCCAATTTGACATCCTTTAACCATCTCTTGGTACCACTTTCAAACGAGTCAATTTTGGTCCACATTTTGGCACTAATCTACCATGTAAGTCACTTTAAACCATATTAGAGTAATTTTGCACCTTATAAGACTAACTTGCCACCATATATTGGTATAATTAACATGTTAACGTCATAAACATCCAATTTTACATCCTTTAACCATCTCTTAGTACCACTTTCATACAAGTCAATTTTGGTCCACATTTTGGCTCTAATCTACCATGTAAGTCCCTTTAAACCATATTAGAGTAATTTTGCACCTTATAAGACACACTTTCAACCATATATTGGCACAATTAACATGTTAACATCATAAACATCTAATTTGACATCCTTTAACCACCTCTTGGTACCACTTTCATACGAGTCAATTTTGGTCCACATTTTGGCTCTAATCAACCATGTAAGTCACTTTAAACAATATTAGAGTAATTTTGCACCTTATAAGACTCACTTACAACCATATATGGTAGAATTAACATTTTAACATCATAAACATCCAATTTGACATCCTTTAACCATCTCTTGGTACCACTTTCATACGAGTCAATATTTGTCCACAGTTTGGCTATAATCTACCATGCAAGTCACTTTAAATCATATTAGAGTAATTTTGCACCTTATAAGACTAACTTGCCACCATATTTTGGTAGAATTAATATGTTAACATCATAAACATCCAATTTGACATCCTTTAACCATCTCTTTGTACCACTTTCATACGAGTCAATTTTGGTCCACATTTTGGCTCTAATCAACCATGTAAGTCACTTTAAACCATATTAGAGTAATTTTGCACCTTATAAGACTCACATTCAACCATATATTGATAGAATTAACATGTTAACATCATTAACATCCAATTTAACATCCTTTAACCATCTCTTAGTACCACTTCCATACGAGTCAATTTTGGTCCACATTTTGGCTATAATCTACCATGTAAGTCACTTTAAACCATTTAGAGTAATTTTGCAACTTATAAGACTAACTTGCCATCATGTATTGGTAGAATTAACATGTTAACATCATAAACATCCAATTTGACATCCTTTAACCATCTCTTGGTACCACTTTATACAAGTCAATTTTGGTCCACATTTTGGCTATAATCTACCATGGAAGTCCCTTTAAACCATATTAGAGTAATTTTGCACCTTATAAGACTCACTTTCAACCATATATTGTTACAATTAACATGTTAACATCATAAACATCTAATTTGACATCCTTTAACCACCACTTGGTACCACTTTCATACGAGTCAATTTTGGTCAATATTTTGGCTCTGATCAACCACGTAAGTCACCTTAAACCATATTAGAGTAATTTTGCACCTTATAAGACTCACTTTCAACCATATATTGGTAGAATTAACATGTTAATATCATAAACATCCAATTTGACATCCTTTAACCATCTCTTGGTACCACTTCCATACGCGTCAATTTTGGTCCACATTTTGGCTATAATCTACCATGTAAGTCACTTTAAACCATATTAGAGTAATTTTGCACCTTATAAGACTAACTTGCCACCATGTATTGGTAGAATTAACATGTTAACATCATAAACATCCAATTTGACATCCTTTAACCTTCTCTTGGTACCACTTTTATACAAGTCAATTTTGGTCCACATTTTGGCTCTAATCTACCATGGAAGTCACTTTAAACCATATTAGAGTAATTTTGCACCTTATAAGACTCACTTTCAACCATATATTGTTACAATTACCATGTTAACATCATAAACATCTAATTTGACATCCTTTAACCACCTTTTGGTACCACTTTCATACGCGTCACTTTTGGTCCATATTTTGGCTCTAATCAACCACGTAAGTCACTTTAAACCATATTAAAGTAATTTTACACCTTATAAGACTCACTTTCAACCATATATTGGTAGAATTAACATGTTAACGTCATAAACATCCAATTTGACATCCTTTAACCATCTCTTGGTACCACTTTTATACAAGTCAATTTTGGTCCACATTTTGGCTCTAATCTACCATTTAAGTCACTGTAAACCATATTAGAGTAATTTTTCACCTTATGAGACTCACTTTCAACCATATATTGGTAGAATTAACATGTTAACATCATAAACATCCAATTTGACATCCTTTAACCATCTATTGGTACCACTTTCATAAGGGTCAATTTTGGTCCACATTTTGGCTCTAATCTACCATGTAAGTCACTTTAAACCATATTAGAGTAATTTTGCACCTTATAAGACTAACTTGCCACCATGTATCGGTAGAATTAACATGTTAACATCATAAACATCCAATTTGACATCCTTTAACCATCTCTTGGTACCACTTTCATACGAGTCAATTTTGGTCCACATTTTGGCTCTAATCAACCATGTAAGTCACTTTAAACCATATTAGAGTAATTTTGCACCTTATAAGACTCACTTTCAACCATATATTGGTAGAATTAACATGTTAACATCATAAACATCCAATTTAACATCCTTTAACCATCTCTTGGTACCACTTCCATACGAGTCAATTTTGGTCCACATTTTGGCTATAATCTACCATGTAAGTCACTTTAAACCATATTAGAGTAATTTTGCAACTTATAAGACTAACTTGCCACCATGTATTGGTAGAATTAACATGTTAACATCATAAACATCCAATTTGACATCCTTTAACCATCTCTTGGTACCACTTTCATACGAGTCAGTTTTTGTCCACATTTTGGCTATAATCTACCATGCAAGTCACTTTAAACCATATTAGAGTAATTTTGCACCTTATAAGACTAACTTTCCACCATATTTTGGTAGAATTAACATGTTAACATCATAAACATCCAATTTGACATCCTTTAACCATCTCTTTGTACCACTTTCATACGAGTCAATTTTGGTCCATATTTTGGCTCTGATCAACCACGTAAGTCACCTTAAACCATATTAGAGTAATTTTGCACCTTATAAGACTCACTTTCAACCATATATTGGTAGAATTAACATGTTAACATCATAAAAATCCAATTTGACATCCTTTAACCATCTCTTGGTACCACTTCCATACGCGTCAATTTTGGTCCACATTTTGGCTATAATCTACCATGTAAGTCACTTTAAACCATATTAGAGTAATTTTGCACCTTATAAGACTAACTTGCCACCATGTATTGGTAGAATTAACATGTTAACATCATAAACATCCAATTTGACATCCTTTAACCATCTCTTGGTACCACTTTTATAGAAGTCAATTTTGGTCCATATTTTGGCTCTAATCTACCATGGAAGTCACTTTAAACCATATTAGAGTAATTTTGCACCTTATAAGACTCACTTTCAACCATATATTGTTACAATTACCATTTTAACATCATAAACATCTAATTTGACATCCTTTAACCACCTCTTGGTACCACTTTCATACGCGTCAATTTTGGTCCATATTTTGGCTCTGATCAACCACGTAAGTCACTTTAAACCATATTAGAGTAATTTTGCACCTTATAAGACTCACTTTCAACCTTATATTGGTAGAATTAACATGTTAACGTCATAAACATCCAATTTGACATCCTTTAACCATCTCTTGGTACCACTTTTATACAAGTCAATTTTGGTCCACATTTTGGCTTTAATCTACCATGTAAGTCACTTTAAACCATATTAGAGTAATTTTGCACCTTATAAGACTCACTTTCAACCATATATTGGTACAATTAACATGTTAACATCATAAACATCTAATTTGACATCCTTTAACCACCTCTTGGTACCACTTTCATACGAGTCAATTTTGGTCCACATTTTGGCTCTAATCTACCATGTAAGTCACTTTAAACCATATTAGAGTAATTTTTCACCTTATAAGACTCACTTTCAACCATATATTGGTAGAATTAACATGTTAACATCATAAACATCCAATTTGACATCCTTTAACCATCTCTTGGTACCACTTTCATAAGGGTCAATTTTGGTCCACATTTTGGCTCTAATCTACCATGTAAGTCACTTTAAACCATATTAGAGTAATTTTGCACCTTATAAGACTAACTTGCCACCATATGTTGGTAGAATTAACGTTAACGTCATAAACATCCAATTTTACATCCTTTAACCATCTCTTGGTACCACTTTCATACAAGTCAATTTTGGTCCACATTTTGGCTCTAATCTACCATATTAGTCACTTTAAACCATATTAGAGTAATTTTGCACCTTATAAGACTCACTTTCAACCATATATTGGCACAATTAACATGTTAACATCATAAACATCTAATTTGACAACCTTTAACCACCTCTTGGTACCACTTTCATACGAGTCAATTTTGGTCCACATTTTGGCTCTAATCTACCATGTAAGTCCCTTTGAACCATATTAGAGTAATTTTGCACCTTATAAGACTCACTTTCAACCATATATTGGCACAATTAACATGTTAACATCATAAACATCTAATTTGACATCCTTTAACCACCTCTTGGTACCACTTTCATACGAGTCCCTTTTGGTCCCCATTTTGGCTCTAATCAACCATGTAAGTCACTTTAAACCATATTAGAGTAATTTTGCACCTTAGAAGACTAACTTGCCACCATATATTGGTAGAATTAACATGTTAACATCATAAACATCTAATTTGACATCCTTTAACCACCTCTTGGTACCACTTTTATACGAGTCAATTTTGGTCCACATTTTGGCTCTAATCAACCATGTAAGTCACTTTAAAACATATTAGAGTAATTTTGCACCTTATAAGACTCACTTACAACCCTATATTGGTAGAATTAACATTTTAACATCATAAACATCCAATTTAACATCCTTTAACCATCTCTTGGTACCACTTTCATACGAGTCAATATTTGTCCACAGTTTGGCTATAATCTACCATGCAAGTCACTTTAAACCATATTAGAGTAATTTTGCACCTTATAAGACTAACTTGCCACCATATTTTGGTAGAATTAATATGTTAACATCATAAACATCCAATTTGACATCCTTTAACCATCTCTTTGTACCACTTTCATACGAGTCAATTTTGGTCCACATTTTGGCTCTAATCAACCATGTAAGTCACTTTAAACCATATTAGAGTAATTTTGCACCTTATAAGACTCACTTTCAACCATATATTGGTAGAATTAACATGTTAACATCATAAACATCCAATTTAACATCCTTTAACCATCTCTTGGTACCACTTCCATACGAGTCAATTTTGGTCCACATTTTGGCTATAATCTACCATGTAAGTCACTTTAAACCATATTAGAGTAATTTTGCAACTTATAAGACTAACTTGCCACCATGTATTGGTAGAATTAACATGTTAACATCATAAACATCCAATTTGACATCCTTTAACCATCTCTTGGTACCACTTTTATACAAGTCAATTTTGGTCCACATTTTGGCTCTAATCTACCATGGAAGTCCCTTTAAACCATATTAGAGTAATTTTGCACCTTAAAGTCTCACTTTCAACCATATATTGTTACAATTAACATGTTAACATCATAAACATCTAATTTGACATCCTTTAACCACCTCTTGGTACCACTTTCATACGAGTCAATTTTGGTCCATATTTTGGCTCTGATCAACCACGTAAGTCACCTTAAACCATATTAGAGTAATTTTGCACCTTATAAGACTCACTTTCAACCATATATTGGTAGAATTAACATGTTAACATCATAAACATCCGATTTGACATCCTTTAACCATCTCTTGGTACCACTTCCATACGCGTCAATTTTGGTCCACATTTTGGCTATAATCTACTATGTAAGTCACTTTAAACCATATTAGAGTAATTTTGTACCTTATAAGACTAACTTGCCACCATGTATTGGTAGAATTAACATGTTAACATCATAAACATCCAATTTGACATCCTTTAACCATCTCTTGGTACCACTTTTATACAAGTCAATTTTGGTCCACATTTTGGCTCTAATCTACCATGGAAGTCACTTTAAACCATATTAGAGTAATTTTGCACCTTATAAGACTCACTTTCAACCATATATTGTTACAATTACCATGTTAACATCATAAACATCTAATTTGACATCCTTTAACCACCTTGGTACCACATTCATACGCGTCAATTTTGGTCCATATTTTGGCTCTAATCAACCACGTAAGTCACTTTAAACCATATTAGAGTAATTTAGCACCTTATAAGACTCACTTTCAACCATATATTGGTAGAATTAACATGTTAACGTCATAAACATCCAATTTGAGATCCTTTAACCATCTCTTGGTACCACTTTTATACAAGTCAATTTTGGTCCACATTTTAGCTCTAATCTACCATGTAAGTCACTTTAAACCATATTAGAGTAATTTTGCAACTTATAAGACTCACTCTCAACCATATATTGGTACAATTAACATGTTAACATCATAAACATCTAATTTGACATCCTTTAACCACCTCTTGGTACAACTTTCATACGAGTCAATTTTGGTCCACATTTTGGCTCTAATCTACCATGTAAGTCACTTTAAACCATATTAGAGTAATTTTTCACCTTATAAGACTCACTTTCAACCATATATTGGTAGAATTAACATGTTAACATCATAAACATCCAATTTGACATCCTTTAACCATCTCTTGGTACCACTTTCATAAGTGTCAATTTTGGTCCACATTTTGACTCTAATCTACCATGTAAGTCACTTTAAACCATATTAGAGTAATTTTGTACCTTATAAGACTAACTTGCCACCATATATTGGTAGAATTAACATGTTAACGTCATAAACATCCAATTTTACATCCTTTAACCATCTCTTGGTACCACTTTCATACAAGTCAATTTTGGTCCACATTTTGGCTCTAATCTACCATGTTAGTCACTTTAAACCATATTAGAGTAATTTTGCACCTTATAAGACTCACTTTCAACCATATATTGGCACAATTAACATGTTAACATCATAAACCTCTAATTTGATAACCTTTAACCACCTCTTGGTACCACTTTCATACGAGTCAATTTTGGTCCACATTTTGGCTCTAATCTACCATGTAAGTCCCTTTGAACCATATTAGAGTAATTTTGCACCTTATAAGACTCACTTTCAACCATATATTGGCACAATTAACATGTTAACATCATAAACATCTAATTTGACATCCTTTAACCACCTCTTGGTACCACTTTCATACGAGTCAATTTTGGTCCCCATTTTGGCTCAAATTAACCATGTAAGTCACTTTAAACCATATTAGAGTAATTTTGCACCTTAGAAGACTAACTTGCCACCATATATTGGTAGAATTAACATGTTAACATCATAAACATCCAATTTGACATCCTTTAACCATCTCTTGGTACCACTTTTATACAAGTCAATTTTGGTCCACATTTTGGCTCTAATCTACCATGTAAGTCACTTTAAACCATATTAGAGTAATTTTGCACCTTATAA
This sequence comes from Apium graveolens, assembly GCF_009905375.1. Taxonomy (NCBI): domain Eukaryota; kingdom Viridiplantae; phylum Streptophyta; class Magnoliopsida; order Apiales; family Apiaceae; genus Apium; species Apium graveolens. The sequence continues at coordinate 36,176 of NW_027421879.1, read as the reverse complement.
GACTCACTTTCAACCATATATTGGTAGAATTAACATGTTAACATCATAAACATCCAATTTCACATCCTTTAACCATCTCTTGGTACCACTTCCATACGAGTCAATTTTGGTCCACATTTTAACTATAATCTACCATGTAAGTCACTTTAAACCATATTAGAGTAATTTTGCAACTTATAAGATTAACTTGCCACCATGTATTGGTAGAATTAACATGTTAACATCATAAACATCCAATTTGACATCCTTTAACCATCTCTTGGTACCACTTTCATACGAGTCAGTTTTTGTCCACATTTTGGCTATAATCTACCATGCAAGTCACTTTAAACCATATTAGAGTAATTTTGCACCTTATAAGACTAACTTTCCACCATATTTTGGTAGAATTAACATGTTAACATCATAAACATCCAATTTGACATCCTTTAACCATCTCTTTGTACCACTTTCATACGAGTCAATTTTGGTCCATATTTTGGCTCTGATCAACCACGTAAGTCACCTTAAACCATATTAGAGTAATTTTGCACCTTATAAGACTCACTTTCAACCATATATTGGTAGAATTAACATGTTAACATCATAAAAATCCAATTTGACATCCTTTAACCATCTCTTGGTACCACTTCCATACGCGTCAATTTTGGTCCACATTTTGGCTATAATCTACCATGTAAGTCACTTTAAACCATATTAGAGTAATTTTGCACCTTATAAGACTAACTTGCCACCATGTATTGGTAGAATTAACATGTTAACATCATAAACATCCAATTTGACATCCTTTAACCATCTCTTGGTACCACTTTTATAGAAGTCAATTTTGGTCCATATTTTGGCTCTAATCTACCATGGAAGTCACTTTAAACCATATTAGAGTAATTTTGCACCTTATAAGACTCACTTTCAACCATATATTGTTACAATTACCATTTTAACATCATAAACATCTAATTTGACATCCTTTAACCACCTCTTGGTACCACTTTCATACGCGTCAATTTTGGTCCATATTTTGGCTCTGATCAACCACGTAAGTGTTATGGATTAAAAACTAATATATATAATTGCTGTATTTAATACTAAGGAACGTGAGCTTCGAGGCTCGATTTGACTGCTCTTGTGTTTCGTGACTCAATCTGCCTTAACAAGATGCCTACGTACCTTGCTGATTGCCAAGGATCAAGTCAAAAAATGTAGTTCTGATTGGTGGGGGTGAGACCCCTTATATAGATGTGGGAGTCCTTGAATTGGACTTGGTATAGGAGACTTGGTGGATAAGCCTCTGAATTAGGATAGACTTAGGAGTCCTAGGAAGTAGGAAGCTGATTCCTTATCCTTTTAGGTCCCCTTGAGGCTAATCTCTAAGGACTTATATCCTCATCGGGACTCTTTTCAACATCTGATTTCTCCCTTATTAATTAATTACGAAATTAATTAATAATCAGGGCTTTTTGGGCCTTTTTTTATTCCACCAGGCCTGATCTGGTCCGTCAGGCTTAACCTTTCTGGTCTGAATATTATACATCTTATTATTGGGCTTAGCAGCCCATTAATTATAAAATCAGGACTTATTTATCCCTATCATTTGCCCCCCAACTTTTGGGAAACATTGATTAGGTTTCGCAGAAGTTAAATCTATTCGTTCCCTTACAGGGTTTCGTTTTTGCGTAAAGTGTGGAGCGACCTACACATTTACAACGAATCTTCCTTTTATTCAGAAATTATCTTAATTTCCAGGAATTTTTCCCTAATTTTCTGGAATTTTCCCTAATTCTCTGGATTTTTCCCTTAATTTCTGGGATCTATCCTAATTTTCTGGATTTTTCCCTTATTTCTGAAAATATTAATATTTTTCAGAAATTATTTAAGGAATTTCCTTATTTTTTCTGGATTTTTCCCTTAATTTCTGGGTTTTATCCCAATTTTTCTGGATTTTTCCCTTAATTTCTGGGATTTATCCTAATTTTTCTGGATTTATTCCTTATTTCTGAATATATTTTTCAGAAATTATTTAAGGAATTTCCTTATTTTTTTCTGGATTTTTCCCTTAATTTCTGGGTTTTATCCCAATTTTTCTGGATTTTTCCCTTAATTTCTGGGATTTATCCTAATTTTCTGGAATTTTCCCTAATTTTCTGGGATTTTTCCTAATTTTTCTGGATTTATTCCTTAATTTCTGGGTTTTATCCCAATTTTTCTGGATTTTTCCCTTAATTTCTGGGTTTTATCCCAATTTTTCTGGATTTTTCCCTTAATTTCTGGGATTTATCCTAATTTTTCTGGATTTATTCCTTATTTCTGAATATATTTTTCAGAAATTATTTAAGGAATTTCCTTATTTTTTTCTGGATTTTTCCCTTAATTTCTGGGTTTTATCCCAATTTTTCTGGATTTTTCCCTTAATTTCTGGGATTTATCCTAATTTTCTGGAATTTTCCCTAATTTTCTGGGATTTTTCCTAATTTTTCTGGATTTATTCCTTATTTCTGAAAATATTAATATTTTTCAGAAATTATTTAAGGAATTTCCTTATTTTTTTTTCTTTTTTTTTTTTTTTTTTTTAATACAGTTTTCGACCAGGAATCCATTCGACCAGGATCCTGGTCGAATTAACCCCCATATTGCCCTGGTCGACAGCTTTTCGGGCAGGATGCTTTCGATCAGGAATCCTGGTCGAATTTCGGCCAGGATTTTTCTCTTAATTTATTTTTTTTTTTTTTTTTTTTTTTTTTTTTTTATACAATTTTCGACCAGAAAATTTTCGACCAGAAATTTTGTTCCTTTCGGTCAGGAGTCCTGCTTTTTGACCGAATTAACCTTCATTTGTTGCCCAGGTCGATGCAAATTCGGGCAGGGTTAGTTCGACCAGAATTTTCCCTTGGTTTCTAGTCGACAAGGTTTCAGGCATGGCTTTCTCGATCAGAATTCTGACCCTTTCGGTCAGGAAATCATATTTTGACCGAATTAACCTTTCTCTCAGCCTTGGTCGATGCCCTTTCAACCACAACTCATTCAAGGAAAAATACAGTTCGTGCCTTGATCGAATTGGGTCAAGAACATGTTAATGCATATATTTTCTTAGGGTCATACGTCTGGGCTGGACTCTATTGGGCCCTTGATTTGGGCCTGGATTTTTTTTGGGGCTATCCTCTGGGCCCATTGTTTTTTTTTTTTTTTTTTTTTTTTTTTTTTGTTTAACTGGGCTTTTAGCTCACGGGCTTATTTTAACCCTATTCCAATATACTGGGCCTTTTAATTGGGTCCCTTTCAAAAAGATATTAGGGCCTCAAACAGGGCTTTTGTACCTGGGCCTTAGCTCTGGGCCTTTTTAGCCCTACACACTTGGATTTTCCAAGATTCTTATAAAATTGGGCCTTATCTCTAAGTCCAAATTCCAGGTTCTTTCTTCTAAGATTTTTCTGGATTCTTCTAGAATCTTTGAAAAATTAAAATTCTTTATTTGGTCCTTCCAGGAATTTCCAGGATTTTCCAGAACCTTCTCTTTGTTGGGCCCAAATGGGCTTTTTGAGGCCCAAACCACCTCTTCTTTGGCTATATAAAGGTGGGTGGGGGGGAGTGTTCAACTCACACTCTTCACTCCTCATTCCTTCCAACTTCCTACTCTCTCAACCTTTCTTCCCTAGCTTTCAGCCTCCTTCCAACTTCCTACTCTCTCAACCTTCCTTCCCTAGCTTTCAGCCTCCTTCCTTCCACAGTTTCCAGGCTTTTCCCAGCTTTACTAATGGCTGACAAGAGTTCTGAGAGGGCGGCCAAGATAGCCTCGGCTTCAAAACGAGGTAAGGATATCGAGATCCGCTCTTCATATATGTCTTTAATTGATATGATTAACACTAGGGGGGATGAATATCCTTCCACTGCACATCTCGACTCCTTTAATCACTGTAATACTTGGCATAACATAGATTTCAATAAACTAAATGCTCGTTATAACGTCCCTCCTCCCTTTAGACTAGTTCCAGTCTCTGGTGGTGACCGTACTTGCCACTGGAGGCCTGATACTCTCTTCATCTACACCGACGCCCTTAATGCTGGGCTTAGGTTCCCTTTTCATCCTTTTATCCCTCATCTTTTGGCTGACTTACAAATTAACCCGTGTCAGCTTCCTCCAAACGCCTGGAGGAATATTCTATGTTTTATGGTTTGTTGTCTTAGGGAGGGCTTTCCTCTTTCTGTAGCCGTTTTTAGGAAAGTCTTTCAATGTTACAATAGTTCTTCCAATATTTGTGGCTGGGTTTATGTCAAACAAAGGCCCAAAAGCAAACATATCTTTAACAGCGCCTCTATTCCGGATAATAATCCAAATTGGAGGAATAGTTTCGTCGGGTTACGTTGGGAGAATGGCGATTGGGGCACGCTCTTTCGATCTTCCTTCGGGAAGGTCAGTGATGGTAGCCTCAAATCCATTCACTTAACTCCTGAAGAAACTATCATTTATAATGGGTTCACTCAGGATGATGGCACCACCACCAGCTGGACTCTTTTAGAAGAGTTTTCCCTGATTCATGTGGGACTATCCTCTGTTTCTCAACAGGGTATTTCTCTTCCCTTCCTAATTTTTCTTTATTTCACGCATTATTAACATCACTTATTTTGTCTTTTGCTTTGTTTCAGCTGCTAAGGAGATTAACGAGGACAATGTCCCCTTGGTCGAGGAAACAGCTAGGATGAAGAAAGCTCGGTTAGCAGGCCTAGACACCAGAGGAAAGGCGACAGAGCCTATCTTCTTGAGAAAGCACAAGGAGCCTATGGGGGAGGCTTCAACTGAAGGAGCTGAGGGCCATAATGCTCCTATCACTGCTGCTGCCCCTGCTGCTGCTGCTACAGGCGCCTTTCAGCCTCTCTGGGGATTCCGCCGAGGGGATACCGTGGTTGGTTCCACGAAGCATGCTTGGGATTGGTCCTACCATAGCGTGACCCCAAAGGACTTTACTGATGTGGTGGCCACCCCTGACCTTGAGAGGATTAAGCTCATGGGAGCCCAATCTCTGGCTTCGGTATGCCTTCTCTTTTTTAAACTTATTTCTCGTTCTTGTAGCACTTTCTTGCCTTATACTTTGTTAATTGTTTTTGTTTCAGTCTAACGCCTACTTTCAAGGCGCTGTGAGGCAAGCCGAATCATGGAAGCGGGCTTCTGATAAGGCCGATAATGCCCTCAGGAGGCAGCAGAAGAAGTATGCTACCCTGGAGAAGAAGCTCAAGCGCAAGGAGGAAGAACTCGGAGAGTCTAACGCCGAGCTGGTGGTACTTCGGGCGGAGAAGGATAAAGCTATAGACAATTATCTGGACTCGGAGGAGTTTGCCCAATCCATGAGGATTAGGGATGATTCAGTCTTTCCCGAGTTTTTTAGGACTGGCTGGGACACGGCCCTTGGGACCGTGAACGAGGCTTGTCCTGATATTAACCCGGCGGACTACATCTGCCCTGACGATGAGGCTTTGCTACAGAGGTTTCGTACCCGAGTAGTTGTCTCGGATCATGTTCCTCAGGATCCACTTCTTCCTCCTCCCGAGTCTTTTTCCAGACCTGCTGAGGATGACAGCTCTTCCTCCTCCGAGACGACGGAGACATCTAGCGAGAGCGGAGAAGACGATGATATGGACGCCGAGGGCACCTCAGCTCCTTAGATCTTTTTCAGCCCTGCGTGGCTTTTTTTTTATTTTCGAGACTTTATTTATCAAACTTTTGTAACATCTATCAGATCTATCTCATTTATCACCTTTTATGCTTTGCATCCATGCATTTGATTTTTATTTGTTAGGCCACAATCATACTTTGAAGAACTTATGAATTTCATAAAATTGTCTGGGATTCGTCCCTTACACAAGTCTTAATAAATTTCGTAATAAAACTAAAACATATAAATCCTAAGCAAGCAAAGCTTCAAGGTGCTTTTCAACCTACTCGCCATCCTGACGAGTGAGAATCGTACTTCGACCATCCTACACGTAGTAAACCTTCAGGTTTTGTGCGTGCCAGGTTCTCGGGACTTCAAAACCATCCATAGTCTCCAGCTTGTAGGTTCCTCTACCCTGAACGCTCTTGACTCTATACGGCCCTTCCCAATTTGGGGCAAGCTTTCCTTTCTGTCCGACACCAGAAGCCTCTATTTTTCTCAAGACTAGGTCACCTTGTTTGAAAAACCTCTCTTTAACCCTTAGGTTGTAGTAGAATGAAGCCTTTTTCTGATATTCTATTATCTTTGCGTGTGCTTTATCTCGTACTTCATCGATTAAATCCAGGGCTAACTTCTGCCCTTCCTCATTTTCTTTTTCATCAAAAGCCTGAATCCTTGGAGAAGAATGTGATATCTCCACGGGAACTACTGCTTCCGCCCCATATGCCAACATGAAAGGAGTTGCATCTGTCGTGACTCTACAGGTAGTCCTATAAGCCCATAATATGGGAAGTATCTCATCTACCCAATTATTTCTCGACTTTTCGATCCTCTTCTTTAGTCCATCCAGGATTATCCGATTTGCTACTTCCGCTTGCCCATTGGCTTGCGGGTGAGCCACAGAGGTGAATCGTAACTCAATTTCATTTTCTTCACAATACTTCTTAAATTCCTCATTGTTGAATTGCGTTCCATTGTCAGTGACGAGGATACGGGGAATTCCATATCGGCACATAATGTTTTCCCACAGGAATTGTGCAACCTGCTTAGTTGTGATTTTGGCCAAAGGTTTGGCTTCGATCCACTTGGTGAAATAATCAATGGCTACAATCAGAAACTTCCTTTGTGCTGTGGCCATAGGAAAAGGCCCTAGAATATCCATCCCCCACATAGCAAAGGGAATAGGTGAGTTGATAGAGGTCAGCATCTCGGGGGGTTGTCTGGCGACTGGTGCATGCTTCTGACAACGATCACACTTCTTTACATATTCTTTGGCATCAGCCATCATTTCTGGCCAATAGAAGCCTAAACGAGTTATCTTATGAGCCAAGGCCCTGCCCCCCAAGTGTTGCCCACAAATGCCTTCATGCACTTCCTCAAGAGCCAAGCGTGCCTCATCGGGCCTGAGACACCTCAAGTAAGGAACCACGAAAGATCTTTTATATAGAATCCCATCTATCAAAGAGTACCTTAGTGCTCGAACAGTTAACTTCCGTGCCTCAATTGTATCGCTTGGCAACCAACCGGTCTGAATGTGAGCCTTGATGGGATCAATCCATGACGTCCCCAAGCCTACGGGAGCCACAAGTTTAACATCTATGCTTCGTGTCTTCAAAACACGGAAGTACACACTTCCTGAACTTTCTTCAATCTCAGATGAAGCAAACTTTGATAGCGCATCTGCTTTAGCATTTTCTTCCCTTGGAATGTGTTCAACATGGCATTCATTAAATTGGGTCATCACAGCCCTTACTAGGCGAACATACTTTGCCATCGTATCATCCCTTGCTTCAAATTCTCCCTTTACCTGGGATATGATCAACTTCGAGTCTCCACGGACCTTTAAGTTTTTGACTCTAAGTGTCCCAGCTAGACCAAGGCCAGCAATCAGGGCTTCATACTCTGCCTCATTGTTTGTGGTTGGGAAGTCTAGCTTCATGGCATACTCAATTAAGAATCCATCAGGGCTTTGCAAAACCAACCCTGCTCCACTGGAATTTGATTTTGATGCTCCATCAAAATAGAGAACCCAATATTCTTTCTCCTTGTCCCCATTGTCGACTCCCTTTTCTTGAGGTGTGGTATCTTCCTGCCCCCCGACTTCTTGGTTGGGTATGGTACATTCCACCACGAAGTCAGCTAGTGCCTGGGCTTTTATGGCCATACGTGGCTTATACTTGAGATCGAACTCTCCCAACTCTATTGCCCACTTAATTAGTCTCCCACTTGCCTTGGGACTGTGAATGATATTTCTCAGTGGCTGATTTGTTAGAACTTCAATTTGGTGAGCTTGAAAATAAGGACGCAGCTTTCTTGAAGCCATCACCAAGGCTAAAGCGAATTTCTCAATGGCTGAATAATTCAACTCAGCACCATGCAAAATTTTGCTGACATAGTATACGGGTTTCTGGACTTTCAGTTCCTCCTTAACCAACACCGCGCTCAAGGCGCTTTCTGAAACAGCCAAGTACAAGAATAAAACTTCACCCAAAACTGGCTTGGCCAACAACGGGGCCTGGCCCATATACTTCTTTAACTCTTCAAATGCCTTCTGATTTTCCTCACTCCATACAAAGTCTTTAATGTTCTTTAATGACTTGAAGAATGACAAACACTTGTCTCCTGACTTGGAGATGAATCGCCCTAGCGCAGCAACCCTTCCTGTGAGTTTCTGAACATCCTTGACAATTTTTGGGGGTTCCATGTCCAGGATTGCCTTTATTTTATCGGGGTTAGCCTCAATTCCCCTCTTTGAGACCATCAATCCCAAGAATTTTCCAGATCCTACTCCGAAGGCACACTTCGTGGGATTCAACATCATCTTGTGGTACCTCAGGACCTCAAAAGCTTCCCTCAAATGGGTTATATGATCAATCTTTACTAGACTCTTGACTAGCATGTCATCAACATAGACTTCCATAGTCTTCCCAATAAGATCCTTAAAAATTTTATTCACCAACCTTTGATAGGTGGCTCCTGCATTCTTGAGACCAAACGCCATAACAAGATAACAATAAACACCAAAGTCAGTGATAAATGATACCTTTGGAATGTCATCCTTATGCATTTTGATCTGGTTGTATCCGCTAAATCCATCCATGAAACTCAGCATCTCATGTCCAGTGGTGGCATCAATCAAAGTATCAATTCTAGGCAGCGGAAAACAGTCTTTGGGGCATGCATCATTCAGATTGGTGAAGTCTATACACATCCTCCACTTTCCATTAGCCTTCTTCACCATTACAGGGTTTGCTAACCACTCCGGAAATTGAATCTCCTCAATGAAACCAGCCTCTAAGAGCTTTTCCACTTCCTGCTTTATAGCCTCTTGTCTTTCCGGGGCAAAATTTCTTTTCTTTTGTTTCACTGTCTTCCGGCTTGGATCCACGTTTAACTTGTGGGTAATTAACCCCGGGTCTATGCCTGGCATATCAGCTGCTGACCATGCAAACACATCACTATTTTCTTGCAAAAATTTTACTAACTTCCCTCTAAGGGGCTCCTCTAATGTAGCTCCAATGAAAGTCATCCTCTCAGGATTCTTGGGATCTAAAGGAACCGAAACCAATTCTTCTGCTGGCCTTCCTCTATTCTCATCATTTTCTCGAACATCCATATCTTCAATAGGAAGAACCTGCCCCCCGACTCCATCTGCCCTCAAAGAGGCCACATAACAGCTTCTAGCCATTTTTTGATCTCCCCTCTCTTCTCCAATCCCATTTCGGGTGGGAAACTTCATGACTGAATGGTAGGAAGAGGGGACTGCCTTGAAGGCATGTATCCCTGTTCTCCCCATGATAGCATTATAGGTTGAACTAGCCTTTACCACCACAAAATCCAGCATCTGCGTTGCTTGCCTTGGCTCCGTACCTATGGTGGTTGGTAATTTAATTATCCCTTCCACAGGACATTCTACTCCAGCAAATCCATATATCGGCATGTCGGTTGGTGTCAACTGGGAGTCGTTATACCCCATCCTTAGAAAGGTGTCGTGGAGCAAGATATCCACAGAAGCACCATTATCCACAAGGACCCTCTTAACCGGGCTATTTCCTATTATCGGCGTTATGACCAGCGGGTCGTCATGGGGAAACTTCACACCCTCTAGGTCGGAATCATCAAAAGCCAATGTTACTTCTGTCCTGGCCCTCTTCGGGGCTTCTCCAACAATATGCATAACCTCTCTAGTATATGTGTAATAACCCCAATTTTTGGAAATTTTTGAAACCCTTATGAATAGTGTTTTTGCTGAACGAGAAAACTTTTCATACCACGCTATATAGGAGTACTGTTATGGAAATTCTAAGATCGTATTAGTATTCCATAAAGTAAATAAGTGTATGTAAAGATCGTCAGAATCCAATTCCGAACACTTTGATTTTTCTCGAAAATCCACCAGATACCGAAAGAATTGAGTATAAGGTAACAGGATAAAAAGGATTTAAATTAAAGGATTATAGGAGAGGATCATAAAAGGAATATAATATATTGAGAAAGGTTAAGGGAACCTAAGTAATAAGATCCCGGGTATGATCCCTCAAACGATAAACGAGAACGAAAGATAAGCGAACCGTAAAACAAATAAGTGACCAAGAGACAAGCTTGTACAAGAAGCCAGGGATTGTGACATCATCAAACCACAAGGTGTGGACAAGTGGGAGCATTATGACATGTGCAAGGTGACATAAGCATGACATGGGAAGGAAGGAGGTGTGGTGGCTTTGTAACCACACAAATTCAAGGGCAAGAAGGTAATTGACTAAAGCAAGCACAAAAACCAAGCAACCAAGCCAAGCAAATCATTTTTCATCAAAATCAAAAAGAAACCAAGGCATTGTTCTTCATGCTCTCGGCCAAAACAGAATCAGAACACTAAAACTGCTGTATCTCCTTCATTTCTCACTCAAATATTGTGTTCTATAGCTCATTAGAAAGGTATTGAGATGGCCTACAACTCTTGTTCACAAGTCTCGTCCAAATAATCATGGTAAGACCCTCATTTTTACAGTTCTTTAAATCGGACTTTTAGAAACTTCAAAGCCTAACTTTGTGTTCTTGATTTCTTTGGAAAGATCAAGCTTGTAGGAGGCTCCCTAAGGCTTCCTAGCAACTTAACACCTCCCAAGGAAGGTATAAACTTCAAACCCTAGCCTTTACTTTATTTGTTAGTAAGTTTAATGGTTGATGTTGTGAAATGAGAAGCATGGATTGTGATTATTAGTAGTTTGGTTTGATTTGGAAGTGTTTTGGTAATTGAAGCTTGATTATAGTTCATAGGTCTTGATTGTGGTTGTTTGAGTTGAAAACCTTGGAGATTATGGACTGATGTGGTATGGTTTAGGTGAAGTTTTGTTGTATTGATGGTTATGAGTTGGTTGGTGGTTAATTGGAGTAGTTTAAACATTGGTAATCGCGTAAACATAGCCGTCGTAACGTCCGATTTCTTTGGACTGTTTTTGTGCATAACATTAGGACCCGAGAACCCCCTGCTAGATTATGACCACTGCCATTTTTAGATATCTCATGTTACGAGCTTCGTTTTGATATATAGTTCGTTCGATTCCGACGCACGGTTTAGGAGAAACGACCGTTTCAAGTAACGGCGTTTCGCGAACGAAACTTTTCCCCTCGCCTTACTTTGAAACATAGGTTAAAGACCAAAAAGGGTTAATTAATGCATGAAACATTTATGGTAAGTGTGTTAGGCAGTTGGTAAGACACTCGCGAAGGAATCGCTTTAAAACTCGTAAAGGTTAAATTATTAAAAATGGTGGAGCCGAGGGTACCCGAGTGACTTAAGCGAATCAGTGAGCGCAAAACAAGCGTTAGAGTCTAAGTTAGTTAAAGTATAGATTTACAAGTGACTTTGGTTTAATTCCAACTTACTTGTTGTTTATAGGTTACCAGACTCGTCCCGAGCCATTCGTAACCCCCAGTCGCTCAGGCAAGTATTCTATCCGTTATACTGTTGTTGTGATGTATACACTTGTATATGCATTATCTTGCGATAGATGCATGTTGGTTATTTAGCAAATTCTTGCGATATATTGTAGCATGTGATATGGTATATATGCATGCCTGTTTCATATTCTTGAAATATATCTGTTGGTTCAGTTGATAATACCTATGCTAGAGGATAGCGGTATCTTGCATATACCCTTAGTATAGGGACCCAAAGGTGAAAATATTTTCTAAAACCGGGAGTCGAGGATCCCGAGTAGAGTTTATATGGATATGGATATATATATATATATATATTTATATATATATATGGTTATAGTTTTTCCAAACTATTAATCGAATAAGGTTTATTCGATAACTTTAAACTTTATTTTATTATCGAGTATTATTTCGAATATTATTCGAGGACTTATGACTCTTTTATATTATTTAATGAATATTATTTTGAATATTCATTCGAGGACTTATGACTCTTTTATATTATTTAATGAATATTATTTTGAATATTCATTCGAGGACTTATGACTCTTTTATATTATTTAATGAATATTATTTGAATATTCATTCGAGGGTTATGACTCAGTTTATTTTATTATTTCAATATGATTTGAATATTCATCGGAGGACTTATGACTCTTTTATTTTATTTAATGAATATTATTTATAATATTCATTCGAGGTATTATGACTCAGCTTATTTTATTTATTGAATATTATTTGAATATTCATTTGAGGATCTATGACTCCGATTATTTGCTGAGATATATTCTTTATTTTATTAAAGAATAAGATGTCGATAATCAAACTTATTTTCGATTATTCAAATAAAGATAATACTTTCATATAAGTATATCTTTGGTTGTTTAATACTCGTTTCAAGTATAAATTTTAATACTTCTACTTCAATTATTTTTATAAAGACTATTCTTTATGGGAATATTATTTAATTAATAATATTCAGATATTTTCTAATATTCTGGGGACTGATTTACTTCATTAAATCAGCCTTACTCCAAACACTCTTTAAAGTGTTTTCGAGTCTTCAAAATGATTTTTAAAAATCAGAGCGGATCCCAAAACTCATTTTTATATTTAAGATCTTCCTTTTTAAAGGGGATTTAAATACTCGCTCAAAACCTGGGAAATCCGGCTCTGTGGTGTATTTACATTCGCAACAAGGTTGCAGATTTGGTAAATGAATTGATTACTTGCCCAGCGTTCGGGAAGTAAGCCCCTCTCATTGAGTCGGCATAAGCGACAGGCCGAGGTACGGTCTATTATTGTGTAAGTGGCTCAGTGGGAGTCCATCAAATGCATAGGTGGCTGAGTGGCAGTCCAGCATAGGTCTTAATTATGACCAGGGTGATGACCAGTGGGGAATTCGTCCATCTACTAGTAGAAAAGGTTACTTATTGGTATCTTTGCCTGATCAGCGAGATATCGGGTTTATGCCAAAATTCTTTTCCTTTCCAAAATTCATTGGATGTTTCGAACTCTGTTCATACTTCACATAACAGAGGTTCCAGGAAATGTTTAAAGGGATATATATATGTGGTTATATATATATCGGGACTAAATAAAGTATCTCATAACTTTTTCATTCAATAATCTTTCAAAGATTGAATCTATTCAAGTCTTATCTTGTGGTCTCATCAGTGGGATGAACTTTTGAAATTGATTATAACTTGAACGGTGGTAGTTCAAGTAGTATTGGGAATGATATAAATGTAGTGAAGTATTTGGTAACTTCATCTTTAGAACTTATATCTAATTAATAATTGTCTTATGAATGACAAAGATTTTCAGAAAAACGTTGAGACAAGGTTAGATATATGAGATCACCTTGCAACGATATTTTTTTTATATACAGTTATACACTGGGACTTTGTGTATATTATGCGTGGAAGCGGACTTCCAATATTTTGAAAAGTATATATGTATATATATATATACTGAATATTTTGCGACTTCATCGCATTAAGTGATCAACTTGGTTCATTTCTTTTGACCAAGACTTTCATGAGTATTATGAGTAGACTCATATTCTGTAAATAATTATGCATATTATTTTGGTGGGCTTGCTGCTCACCCTTGCTTTCTTCTTTCATCACACAACAACAGTTAGGAAAGATGACCAGACTCCAGCAGACCCAGCGCAAGCGCGTGGAAAGCGTTCCGCGTCTTCCCGTTGATGTCGTAGCTGCTATAGCTGCAGAGGTAGATCTATTGTAGATTAGACCATCTGCTTTTGAGAATCAATTATGTATAATTATAACTTGTGGCAGATAATGGCAATTAACTGTAAATTTATCAAGTAATCGTTTTGGGTTGTAATAACTTTTAAATTGTGGATTCAAAGACTTGTACTTAATTGAATTTCATCTCTGAGACTATAACGGGTTGTGGTGTATGTTAGTGTGGGGTCACAGCATAAGGTTGGTTATTATTAATTAAGTGAAGTGATATTGTGGAAAGAAAGACCGTGACGACCCGGATCCCCGACCCCGGATCTGGGGGTGTTACAGAAATGGTATCAGAGCTAAGCGTTATAAACCTCAGAGATGATAAGACGTTAAGATAATAAGTTCACAAAGATAATAAGAACTCTTGCCAAGTTCATAGTCGGGCTACCTAACGTAGTACTGACAGTTAAAACCCTTATGGGAACCCTTATAAATATCGTGATAGGAGCGTAGTTCGTTATCGTATATGGTAGCGGGACTCCGAACCCTGAGGTTGAGGAGCAACATCGCGATGATATTTTATTACTAATTGGAGATCGGATTGTGGATCCGATAGAGTGTCCTAATGCAGGACCTGATGATGTTGATATTGAGGATTTAGCGGTTGAGGATGTTGTCCTAGAAGGGATAGTTGTTGAGGAGGATCCCATGGAGAATCCTGACAGGATTGGATAAAGGACCACTGATGAATTGATGACCATGGTTTGGTCGACTACCAGAGGTAGGATTGACCGGTCACTACCGGAGGTTCGTTCAAGTTTGTAAAGATAGTAGCCCCTTTAACGCGGCTTACTCGTAAGACTGAGAAGTTCGAATGGACAGAGAAATGTGAGAACAGCTTTCAAGAACTGAAGCAGAGGTTGGTGATGGCCCCTATGCTGGCATTGCCGGATGGAAAAGGAGATTTTGTGAAGTGTAGTGACGCTTCGCACAAGGGCTTAGGGTGCGTGCTTATGCAGCACGGTAAGGTAATCGCGTACATGTCAAGACAATTAAGGTAGTATGAAATTCGATATCCCCGCTCATGAGCTTAGGCTCGTGGCAATAGTTTACCCTAAAGATTGGAGGCACTACTTGTATGGAGAGAAGTGCGAGAATTACCTAAGCCATAAGTGCTCTAGTACATTTTCACGTAGAAAGAGCTCAACATATGCCAGAGGAGGCAGTTAGAGCTAATCAAGAATAATGATTGGGAGATTCTTTATCATTCGAGGAAAGTCAATGTGGTGGCTGATGCCCTTAGTAAAAAGGAGAGACTCAAGAGGTTAATGTCTTTGGGAAAGTTGATAAGAGATTTTGAAAAAAAAATGGAAATAGATATGAAGGTAACCGGAGCCGGTACCGAAAAGCTGTTTGAGATAGCAATACAGCCCGAAGTATTGGAAAAGAACATATTGTGCCAGTAAAAGTGATGAATGAAGGCAGAGAGCCAACAAATAGGTATGAGATTAATACCGAGAGTGATGATAAGGGAATAATGAGGTATTCCTATAGAATTTGGGTTCCAAAGGTTTAAGAGCTTAAAGATGAAATCTTAGATGAAAGCTAGTTTGAGGAATAAGAGTTAGAGCAAACCCTGAACGTGATAGTCAGGGAGGTTGCCACCAAGACAAAAGGAACCCATAACATGATGAAGTGGAAAATGAGGATTTAAATTATGTAAGATGACCCCAATTATGGGGAGTAGGAAGAAATATTTAGACTGAGGAAACAAAAGTCGAGTAAGGACAGGAGACCCGAGATGGTACCCCTATACGGCAATTCATGGACCTGTCTAAAGAGAACTTAGACTATTATCCCCAACCACCACCCTGAGGAGACAGTGCGGTGGGAAATTCTTTCATGACCTTTAAGTCGCTAAGCTCTCAGAGTTCCAAGGAACAAGCTGACCCAGTCGAGGCAAGAGCCTGGCTAAAGGAAATAGATGAATCATTTGAGATTCTAAATGATTGACGAACCACAAAAGACTGTTTTGTCACTTACCCTCCTAAGAGAGAGACCACCCGCTGGTGAAAGGCCAAGGAAGGCACGAAGCAAGAGATTATAATAAACTAATTTAAGTTCAGTCAATTGTTTTCAGGAAAGTACTTCCCAAGGTTATGGAGATAGTGTAAAAGCTTAAGAGCCAGAACAAAGGCAGACGAGTATGATGAATTATGAATCTAAGTTGTAAAAGTTATCAAGATTCGTTCTGAAGACACGAATCCAGAATGACGGGATGTTTGAAATCAATGCTTATGTTGTGTTGGTTCATGAAATAACGATAAGAGAAAGGAATATAAAGGCAAGAGAGTTTGAGGAATGATAAGGGAGTTGGGTATGAGGAAACCCTAAAGACTCGTAGAAATAGAAATAGAAAAGTAGGTAATCGTCCGGATGAGAGTGATTCACCATGAGTTAAATTGATGGTTGAAGGTATAAGAGATACATATATTTTATCCCCTGTAAGTTGGGAAGATTCGAGGAAACCTTGAGATAATTCGAAGGATAAATAATGAGACGCGGATAGACTGAGGAGACAAGAAAGTAAGAAATTAAGAAAATTGGGTGAAGGAAGTGACCTTCAAGAAGGTAAAGTGTAAGACCGGTGGCATGATACCCAGAAAGGGAGACGCCAGATATGAAAGATATCCCAACATTGAGATGACTATTGAGATAAACAACAAAAGTAAATAAGGAATTATTAAGAAGAAGTTCACGTTGAACATGACCAATATCTTCCAGAACATCCATGTTATCATTACCAAATCAAGAAAGAAAAGTGGATGACCATTGTTATCTTTTGGAGGCCATATGGATTGACCTCAATTTGAATAAGGATGCTATTATGAAGTTAGGTATAGACTATCGAGGTGGGAATGATTGAATAAGACACCCTTATCTGGGATATATGACTTGATTTATCCATGGAAGGATGCAGGTACCTTTTAAAGGTGGAATTAAGGATAGAACATCGGTAACTTAAAATGAATCCTAGGGGAATGCATAAAGGTTGGAATTTCATCCTTAATAGGGACAATATGAGTTTTGACAGTATGATTTGGAAAGGGTTAATGTAGCAACAACCTTTAAGGATCAGTGGAGAAATTTTTCAGAAGTATATAGACAATGGTTCTAGTATCAGTAAATGGTTTTTTGATATGCCCTGTATATAGGGAATACAGGAGGAACGATTGAAGGATAACCTTAGAGGTTTTACAAGGAGAAAGGAAATATTCGAAATTCTCAAGAATAAAAATGTTGATAAAGGAAATATGACATAATTATAATGATGCCAAGTGGTGCACGTGTTAAACCACGAGAAAGTATGGATCGAACCAGTAAAGGTCGAAATTATTCAGGGCAATTAAGACTTAAGATAAAAGATGTTCTAAGTATGATTGAGAGTCAGTCGTGACAGTAATTAACCTCTAACGACTGAGGCAATAACTTATGGAAAAATGGTGATATTTTTTTTTACTCATCAGATTTTAAGGAATACATCTTCACAAAAGCAGTGATTGAAATAAGGTAGAAAATTTATTTGGAGATGGTTAAAGTGACATTGACTGTAAGGAAATTTTACTATCAGGAAAGGCCAAAGAGGTGGCCGACACTTTAAAGGTAAGAGGATAATTATAGGCGCTCGTGCGAGAGGAATACAGTGATGATGGTTAAAGCTGTGAAGGTTGTATTATGGTTTGGAAGATTGACATTCCTTCTGATGACTGTGCAATACCCAACCGTAATAGTAGTTGGTAAAGGTTTAATTCGTGTAATCGCCATGAACGGGCTATCTATCTTAGGAGGTCCTATCTTGAGATAAGCCAGAACCATGTTTCAAAAAGGACTAGATGAACCCTTGAGTTAAGTCTTCTATTGAAGGCATATGATTACGAATGGTATTAACCTACTATCGTTGCTTTGATGGAAACTCTTCTGCAATTTTATTTGCTTCATGTCATGTATGTATGTCAGGATCAGGAGTGTTCTTCATGAATCATGAATGGTGATTATGTTACCTCCTTAGAAGAATTCGATACGATATGTATGGACTCCGTATGGTTAGCTATTAAGACTTCATGGAAAATGAATGACTACAGTAGGTCAGTGGTGGACCATAGTAAGGCAGCAATGATTCTGCGAGTAGTGAGCTGATTACAACCGTGAGAGTTGTATTGGAATGGGTATTGAGATTGAGTACCACTAATCAGGTCGTGGTAGTGTATAAGTTATCATTGATAGACTAATTAAGTAGAGTATCTACCTAGTGAATATTTATTCTTTCTTATCAATAGAGAGTCGTATTATTATACGAGGAAGGTTGCGATGCGAGCATAGAATCCTAGTAACGGTGATATATAGAATGAGATCCCAGATTCGATTTTCGATGTCGAGGGAGTTTCAAAGGTGATTGTGTATAAGCTCGAGGAAGAGCATGGATCCATAGAATGATGGACGGGATAGAGAAAATATTTAGGCACGTGAAATGCGATGCTATAATACTTGATGTTGATATAAATACATATATGTTTTGTTCTCCTATGACAAACCTCTATAGTTCAGAGGTAGGTTCCAAGCCAGATATTTTGTGGCTGTATATTTTTTCATATATACAATTCTCTTCAATTCGTTCTTTTCTCTTCTTTTCATTTCATGTAAGCTGAGAAGAACAACCCTTCCAGAAGGGGAGGTATTGCCGAATGACTATCTATCTTTGTGATAGAAGCCTAGTAGGATACCATCTATTGTTTAGTTGCTTGTCAAGTACTAAAGGTTGGCCACCTTCTGTACTAACTATGCGATATAACAAGTGTTCATGATCATAGTGATCTCTCAACAAATTCCTTTACTTCTATATGATTGATCAAGCTTCCAAAGATAGAAGCAGCTGAAAAAGGAGTAGTAAAGTTGTGGTAGTATTCGGAATGGAAACACATTCGTGATACTAAGGTTGACGTGGTTAATAAAGGGTTATAGAACGCTAGCGAGCAAAAGTATAACCAGTATAATATTAGGAACGGAAGGTAGTAGCGATTACGAACTGGAAAAGAATGGGTATTGAGAAGCAGAAGCTCTAATGATAAAAGTTATAATGAGAGTCTGTGCAATAGACTTGAAAGAATTTGGAATGATCACTTAATTCGGATTGAGTTATCTTACGACAATAGATCATATGTCATTATCGAGATGTCGCCTTATGAGATCCTTGAGGGAAGACAATGTCGATCTCCCTTATGTTAGGATGAAGTTGTAGAGTGCAAGATGCTCGGACCCGCAGTAGTCCAAAGGACCAAGGATATGATAGATCTAATCAGAGGACGGCTGGTAGTAGCCCAAGATGGACATGATAAGTATGTTGATTTGACACGAAAGGATAAAGAGTATGAAATAGGGGACCTAGAAATGTTATAGGTATCCCTTGGAAAGGATTGATGAGGTTCGGAAAGAAAGGAAAGCTAAGACTACAATTTGTTGGACCCTTGGATATATTAAGACGTTTGGGAAGTTAACATATGAGCTAGCCCTAACCCCGAACATGTAGCAGGTCGTAACGTGTTTCACGTATCAATGTTAAGAAAATGTAATTCGGATGCCAGATAAATAGAGGCATATGAGCGCATAGATATGCAACCCGACGTAACCTATATGGAGCAACCAGGAAGGGTTATAGAGTGAAAAGGAATGAGTGCTTAGGAGAAGGGTTATCAAACTAGTAAGAGTTTGATGGTAGAACCACAATGTGGGAAAATTGACTCGAGAGTTAGAAAGTGTAATGCTAAGAAAGTATCCCCATTTGTTTTCTATCTGATTCCGGGACGGAATCCTTTTAAGGAGGGGAGACTGTAATAACCCCAATTTTTGGAAATTTTTGAAACCCTTATGAATAGTGTTTTTGCTGAACGAGAAAACTTTTCATACCACGCTATATAGGAGTACTGTTATGGAAATTCTAAGATCGTATTAGTATTCCATAAAGTAAATAAGTGTATGTAAAGATCGTCAGAATCCAATTCCGAACACTTTGATTTTTCTCGAAAATCCACCAGATACCGAAAGAATTGAGTATAAGGTAACAGGATAAAAAGGATTTAAATTAAAGGATTATAGGAGAGGATCATAAAAGGAATATAATATATTGAGAAAGGTTAAGGGAACCTAAGTAATAAGATCCCGGGTATGATCCCTCAAACGATAAACGAGAACGAAAGATAAGCGAACCGTAAAACAAATAAGTGACCAAGAGACAAGCTTGTACAAGAAGCCAGGGATTGTGACATCATCAAACCACAAGGTGTGGACAAGTGGGAGCATTATGACATGTGCAAGGTGACATAAGCATGACATGGGAAGGAAGGAGGTGTGGTGGCTTTGTAACCACACAAATTCAAGGGCAAGAAGGTAATTGACTAAAGCAAGCACAAAAACCAAGCAACCAAGCCAAGCAAATCATTTTTCATCAAAATCAAAAAGAAACCAAGGCATTGTTCTTCATGCTCTCGGCCAAAACAGAATCAGAACACTAAAACTGCTGTATCTCCTTCATTTCTCACTCAAATATTGTGTTCTATAGCTCATTAGAAAGGTATTGAGATGGCCTACAACTCTTGTTCACAAGTCTCGTCCAAATAATCATGGTAAGACCCTCATTTTTACAGTTCTTTAAATCGGACTTTTAGAAACTTCAAAGCCTAACTTTGTGTTCTTGATTTCTTTGGAAAGATCAAGCTTGTAGGAGGCTCCCTAAGGCTTCCTAGCAACTTAACACCTCCCAAGGAAGGTATAAACTTCAAACCCTAGCCTTTACTTTATTTGTTAGTAAGTTTAATGGTTGATGTTGTGAAATGAGAAGCATGGATTGTGATTATTAGTAGTTTGGTTTGATTTGGAAGTGTTTTGGTAATTGAAGCTTGATTATAGTTCATAGGTCTTGATTGTGGTTGTTTGAGTTGAAAACCTTGGAGATTATGGACTGATGTGGTATGGTTTAGGTGAAGTTTTGTTGTATTGATGGTTATGAGTTGGTTGGTGGTTAATTGGAGTAGTTTAAACATTGGTAATCGCGTAAACATAGCCGTCGTAACGTCCGATTTCTTTGGACTGTTTTTGTGCATAACATTAGGACCCGAGAACCCCCTGCTAGATTATGACCACTGCCATTTTTAGATATCTCATGTTACGAGCTTCGTTTTGATATGTAGTTCGTTCGATTCCGACGCACGGTTTAGGAGAAACGACCGTTTCAAGTAACGGCGTTTCGCGAACGAAACTTTTCCCCTCGCCTTACTTTGAAACATAGGTTAAAGACCAAAAAGGGTTAATTAATGCATGAAACATTTATGGTAAGTGTGTTAGGCAGTTGGTAAGACACTCGCGAAGGAATCGCTTTAAAACTCGTAAAGGTTAAATTATTAAAAATGGTGGAGCCGAGGGTACCCGAGTGACTTAAGCGAATCAGTGAGCGCAAAACAAGCGTTAGAGTCTAAGTTAGTTAAAGTATAGATTTACAAGTGACTTTGGTTTAATTCCAACTTACTTGTTGTTTATAGGTTACCAGACTCGTCCCGAGCCATTCGTAACCCCCAGTCGCTCAGGCAAGTATTCTATCCGTTATACTGTTGTTGTGATGTATACACTTGTATATGCATTATCTTGCGATAGATGCATGTTGGTTATTTAGCAAATTCTTGCGATATATTGTAGCATGTGATATGGTATATATGCATGCCTGTTTCATATTCTTGAAATATATATCTGTTGGTTCAGTTGATAATACCTATGCTAGAGGATAGCGGTATCTTGCATATACCCTTAGTATAGGGACCCAAAGGTGAAAATATTTTCTAAAACCGGGAGTCGAGGATCCCGAGTAGAGTTTATATGGATATGGATATATATATATATATATATATATTTATATATATATATGGTTATAGTTTTTCCAAACTATTAATCGAATAAGGTTTATTCGATAACTTTAAACTTTATTTTATTATCGAGTATTATTTCGAATATTATTCGAGGACTTATGACTCTTTTATATTATTTAATGAATATTATTTTGAATATTCATTCGAGGACTTATGACTCTTTTATATTATTTAATGAAT
Source organism: Apium graveolens (assembly GCF_009905375.1). NCBI lineage: Eukaryota > Viridiplantae > Streptophyta > Magnoliopsida > Apiales > Apiaceae > Apium > Apium graveolens. The sequence continues at coordinate 14,240 of NW_027421879.1, read as the reverse complement.
ATTATTTTGAATATTCATTCGAGGACTTATGACTCTTTTATATTATTTAATGAATATTATTTGAATATTCATTCGAGGGTTATGACTCAGTTTATTTTATTATTTCAATATGATTTGAATATTCATCGGAGGACTTATGACTCTTTTATTTTATTTAATGAATATTATTTATAATATTCATTCGAGGTATTATGACTCAGCTTATTTTATTTATTGAATATTATTTGAATATTCATTTGAGGATCTATGACTCCGATTATTTGCTGAGATATATTCTTTATTTTATTAAAGAATAAGATGTCGATAATCAAACTTATTTTCGATTATTCAAATAAAGATAATACTTTCATATAAGTATATCTTTGGTTGTTTAATACTCGTTTCAAGTATAAATTTTAATACTTCTACTTCAATTATTTTTATAAAGACTATTCTTTATGGGAATATTATTTAATTAATAATATTCAGATATTTTCTAATATTCTGGGGACTGATTTACTTCATTAAATCAGCCTTACTCCAAACACTCTTTAAAGTGTTTTCGAGTCTTCAAAATGATTTTTAAAAATCAGAGCGGATCCCAAAACTCATTTTTATATTTAAGATCTTCCTTTTTAAAGGGGATTTAAATACTCGCTCAAAACCTGGGAAATCCGGCTCTGTGGTGTATTTACATTCGCAACAAGGTTGCAGATTTGGTAAATGAATTGATTACTTGCCCAGCGTTCGGGAAGTAAGCCCCTCTCATTGAGTCGGCATAAGCGACAGGCCGAGGTACGGTCTATTATTGTGTAAGTGGCTCAGTGGGAGTCCATCAAATGCATAGGTGGCTGAGTGGCAGTCCAGCATAGGTCTTAATTATGACCAGGGTGATGACCAGTGGGGAATTCGTCCATCTACTAGTAGAAAAGGTTACTTATTGGTATCTTTGCCTGATCAGCGAGATATCGGGTTTATGCCAAAATTCTTTTCCTTTCCAAAATTCATTGGATGTTTCGAACTCTGTTCATACTTCACATAACAGAGGTTCCAGGAAATGTTTAAAGGGATATATATATGTGGTTATATATATATCGGGACTAAATAAAGTATCTCATAACTTTTTCATTCAATAATCTTTCAAAGATTGAATCTATTCAAGTCTTATCTTGTGGTCTCATCAGTGGGATGAACTTTTGAAATTGATTATAACTTGAACGGTGGTAGTTCAAGTAGTATTGGGAATGATATAAATGTAGTGAAGTATTTGGTAACTTCATCTTTAGAACTTATATCTAATTAATAATTGTCTTATGAATGACAAAGATTTTCAGAAAAACGTTGAGACAAGGTTAGATATATGAGATCACCTTGCAACGATATTTTTTTTATATACAGTTATACACTGGGACTTTGTGTATATTATGCGTGGAAGCGGACTTCCAATATTTTGAAAAGTATATATGTATATATATATATACTGAATATTTTGCGACTTCATCGCATTAAGTGATCAACTTGGTTCATTTCTTTTGACCAAGACTTTCATGAGTATTATGAGTAGACTCATATTCTGTAAATAATTATGCATATTATTTTGGTGGGCTTGCTGCTCACCCTTGCTTTCTTCTTTCATCACACAACAACAGTTAGGAAAGATGACCAGACTCCAGCAGACCCAGCGCAAGCGCGTGGAAAGCGTTCCGCGTCTTCCCGTTGATGTCGTAGCTGCTATAGCTGCAGAGGTAGATCTATTGTAGATTAGACCATCTGCTTTTGAGAATCAATTATGTATAATTATAACTTGTGGCAGATAATGGCAATTAACTGTAAATTTATCAAGTAATCGTTTTGGGTTGTAATAACTTTTAAATTGTGGATTCAAAGACTTGTACTTAATTGAATTTCATCTCTGAGACTATAACGGGTTGTGGTGTATGTTAGTGTGGGGTCACAGCATAAGGTTGGTTATTATTAATTAAGTGAAGTGATATTGTGGAAAGAAAGACCGTGACGACCCGGATCCCCGACCCCGGATCTGGGGGTGTTACAATATGCCTTTCTGGAATTTTTGGACAATCCAGCAGCAGTTGGACCTCCAAAGATCGTGTTTATTACAGGCCCTCGAGGTCTCGGCCCTCCATAAATGGTGTTTATAACTGGTCCTCTAGGTTGGGGATTCCGCCCCTGATCATCTTGGTCCCTCCTACGATCTTCAAAGTTCTTCCTTCCATTATTGTTTCTGTCTCCTCCATCTCCAGTATACTTGTTCAGCCTTCCTTTTCGAATCAAAAACTCAATTTCATCTTTCAACTGCCTACACTCATCGGTGTCATGGCCAACATCTTTGTGAAACCTGCAATACTTGCCCTTATCTAGCTTGGCGGGATCAGCCTTCAAGGGCTTAGGCCAGCGAATATCTCTGTCTTTCTCAATCTCCATCAAAATCTGACTTCTGGGGGCATTCAACTTAGCGTATTCAGTGAACTTTTGCCCAGGTCCTCCCTTCTTGGGGGTTGAATCAGGGTTTTGTTCAGTTCTAGGATACTTATCCTTAGCGATGTACTCCAAATCAGTTTTTCGTTTCTTGCCTCCAGTGGGCTCATTACTTACTACGGTCTTCCTCATACTCTCTTCAACCTTGATATACTTCCCTGCCCTCTCTTGGAGCTGCAACATGCTCTCAGGGGGTCGTTTGGCCAAAGACATCTTGAAAAACTCATCCCTAGTTCCTTGTTGCAGCGCTATCATGGCTACCTTATCATCAAGGTCTGGGACTTTTAAAGCCTCCTTTGTAAAACGATTTAGGTAATCTCTTAAGGATTCTTTAGCTCCCTGCACAAGACTCATAAGAGATGCTGAACTTTTCTCATGGACTCTTCCACTGATGAATTGCTTAATAAAAGCCTGACTTAATTCTCTGAATGATCCAATAGAATTTGGGGGTAGGCGACTGTACCATCTTTGAGCCATACCCGACAGGGTTTGAGGGAAGGCCCGACATTTTATAGCATCATTCACGGGTTGCAGCAGCAGTGCATTAGAGAACGTCCTAACATGATTAGCGGGGTCTCCCGTGCCATCATAGGCTTTGATAGTGGGCATCTTAAATTTTCTTGAGATATGGGCATTCATTATCTCTTCTGTGAAGGGTGGAGTTGGATCATCAGGATCTCCAAGGGGAAGGAGATTGCTTGGATCAGTTCTTGGGACAGCAGCCCTTCTTCTTACCGGACCATCCAGGTCTATGATAGGAGGAGGATTTCTCCCCCTAGGAGGTATGTGGGGTCTGGTGGCTTGGTAAGCCTCCAAATCACGCCTCAGCCTTTGGATTTCAGCCTCATGAGCCCTGATCTTTTCCTGCACTTCTTGGGGATTCGCCCCTGGGGTGCTTTGGGGGCGTTGCCTTCCATCGGCCATTGGCTCTTTTCCAGGACGCCTCCTTCTCGGGGCCACTTCATCATCCGAAGATCCGGAGTCTCTCTCAGTGTATGGACCAGAAAATTCCCGATCCTCAGGGATAGGATCCAAACCTCGTATATAGGGGGGCGACCGCCCTCGTGCTTCGCTTCGCCCAGCATATCCACTTCCTCCAACCTCAGGGTGAAGGGGCATCCCATAAGGGGGGTTAGTAGTAACAATAGTTGAGTATTCATACCCGACGGGTCGAGAATTCACAGGTATATGTATTTGTTGAACTTGAGGATTCGTACCTTGAACAGTCGGGGGAGTTGTCCCTTGTGGCTGAGGATGAGTTGCCCCTGTCTGGGCTTCCCCCTGAGTAGATGCATAAGTTGAATGGGGAGGAACCTCCACGGTTGATGAAATCACCTGGGTTGTCCCTGATGGTGTTCCCTCCTCCAGAGTGCTGGTTGTTCTCCGTGTTCTCGCCATGGTTGTTGTTGCGTATTTCCCACAGACGGCGCCAAATGTTATGGATTAAAAACTAATATATATAATTGCTGTATTTAATACTAAGGAACGTGAGCTTCGAGGCTCGATTTGACTGCTCTTGTGTTTCGTGACTCAATCTGCCTTAACAAGATGCCTACGTACCTTGCTGATTGCCAAGGATCAAGTCAAAAAACGTAGTTCTGATTGGTGGGGGTGAGACCCCTTATATAGATGTGGGAGTCCTTGAATTGGACTTGGTATAGGAGACTTGGTGGATAAGCCTCTGAATTAGGATAGACTTAGGAGTCCTAGGAAGTAGGAAGCTGATTCCTTATCCTTTTAGGTCCCCTTGAGGCTAATCTCTAAGGACTTATATCCTCATCGGGACTCTTTTCAACATCTGATTTCTCCCTTATTAATTAATTACGAAATTAATTAATAATCAGGGCTTTTTGGGCCTTTTTTTATTCCACCAGGCCTGATCTGGTCCGTCAGGCTTAACCTTTCTGGTCTGAATATTATACATCTTATTATTGGGCTTAGCAGCCCATTAATTATAAAATCAGGACCTATTTATCCCTATCAGTAAGTCACTTTAAACCATATTAGAGTAATTTTGCACCTTATAAGACTCACTTTCAACCTTATATTGGTAGAATTAACATGTTAACGTCATAAACATCCAATTTGACATCCTTTAACCATCTCTTGGTACCACTTTTATACAAGTCAATTTTGGTCCACATTTTGGCTTTAATCTACCATGTAAGTCACTTTAAACTATATTAGAGTAATTTTGCACCTTATAAGACTCACTTTCAACCATATATTGGTACAATTAACATGTTAACATCATAAACATCTAATTTGACATCCTTTAACCACCTCTTGGTACCACTTTCATACGAGTCAATTTTGGTCCACATTTTGGCTCTAATCTACCATGTAAGTCACTTTAAACCATATTAGAGTAATTTTTCACCTTATAAGACTCACTTTCAACCATATATTGGTAGAATTAACATGTTAACATCATAAACATCCAATTTGACATCCTTTAACCATCTCTTGGTACCACTTTCATAAGGGTCAATTTTGGTCCACATTTTGGCTCTAATCTACCATGTAAGTCACTTTAAACCATATTAGAGTAATTTTGCACCTTATAAGACTAACTTGCCACCATATGTTGGTAGAATTAACATGTTAACGTCATAAACATCCAATTTTACATCCTTTAACCATCTCTTGGTACCACTTTCATACAAGTCAATTTTGGTCCACATTTTGGCTCTAATCTACCATATTAGTCACTTTAAACCATATTAGAGTAATTTTGCACCTTATAAGACTCACTTTCAACCATATATTGGCACAATTAACATGTTAACATCATAAACATCTAATTTGACAACCTTTAACCACCTCTTGGTACCACTTTCATACGAGTCAATTTTGGTCCACATTTTGGCTCTAATCTACCATGTAAGTCCCTTTGAACCATATTAGAGTAATTTTGCACCTTATAAGACTCACTTTCAACCATATATTGGCACAATTAACATGTTAACATCATAAACATCTAATTTGACATCCTTTAACCACCTCTTGGTACCACTTTCATACGAGTCAATTTTGGTCCCCATTTTGGCTCTAATCAACCATGTAAGTCACTTTAAACCATATTAGAGTAATTTTGCACCTTAGAAGACTAACTTGCCACCATATATTGGTAGAATTAACATGTTAACATCATAAACATCTAATTTGACATCCTTTAACCACCTCTTGGTACCACTTTCATACGAGTCAATTTTGGTCCACATTTTGGCTCTAATCAACCATGTAAGTCACTTTAAACCATATTAGAGTAATTTTGCACCTTATAAGACTCACTTACAACCATATATTGGTAGAATTAACATTTTAACATCATAAACATCCAATTTGACATCCTTTAACCATCTCTTGGTACCACTTTCATACGAGTCAATATTTGTCCACAGTTTGGCTATAATCTACCATGCAAGTCACTTTAAACCATATTAGAGTAATTTTGCACCTTATAAGACTAACTTGCCACCATATTTTGGTAGAATTAATATGTTAACATCATAAACATCCAATTTGACATCCTTTAACCATCTCTTTGTACCACTTTCATACGAGTCAATTTTGGTCCACATTTTGGCTCTAATCAACCATGTAAGTCACTTTAAACCATATTAGAGTAATTTTGCACCTTATAAGACTCACTTTCAACCATATATTGGTAGAATTAACATGTTAACATCATAAACATCCAATTTAACATCCTTTAACCATCTCTTGGTACCACTTCCATACGAGTCAATTTTGGTCCACATTTTGGCTATAATCTACCATGTAAGTCACTTTAAACAATATTAGAGTAATTTTGCAACTTATAAGACTAACTTGCCACCATGTATTGGTAGAATTAACATGTTAACATCATAAACATCCAATTTGACATCCTTTAACCATCTCTTGGTACCACTTTTATACAAGTCAATTTTGGTCCACATTTTGGCTCTAATCTACCATGGAAGTCCCTTTAAACCATATTAGAGTAATTTTGCACCTTAAAGTCTCACTTTCAACCATATATTGTTACAATTAACATGTTAACATCATAAACATCTAATTTGACATCCTTTAACCACCTCTTGGTACCACTTTCATACGAGTCAATTTTGGTCCATATTTTGGCTCTGATCAACCACGTAAGTCACCTTAAACCATATTAGAGTAATTTTGCACCTTATAAGACTCACTTTCAACCATATATTGGTAGAATTAACATGTTAACATCATAAACATCCGATTTGACATCCTTTAACCATCTCTCGGTACCACTTCCATACGCGTCAATTTTGGTCCACATTTTGGCTATAATCTACTATGTAAGTCACTTTAAACCATATTAGAGTAATTTTGTACCTTATAAGACTAACTTGCCACCATGTATTGGTAGAATTAACATGTTAACATCATAAACATCCAATTTGACATCCTTTAACCATCTCTTGGTACCACTTTTATACAAGTCAATTTTGGTCCACATTTTGGCTCTAATCTACCATGGAAGTCACTTTAAACCATATTAGAGTAATTTTGCACCTTATAAGACTCACTTTCAACCATATATTGTTACAATTACCATGTTAACATCATAAACATCTAATTTGACATCCTTTAACCACCTTGGTACCACTTTCATACGCGTCAATTTTGGTCCATATTTTGGCTCTAATCAACCACGTAAGTCACTTTAAACCATATTAGAGTAATTTAGCACCTTATAAGACTCACTTTCAACCATATATTGGTAGAATTAACATGTTAACGTCATAAACATCCAATTTGAGATCCTTTAACCATCTCTTGGTACCACTTTTATACAAGTCAATTTTGGTCCACATTTTAGCTCTAATCTACCATGTAAGTCACTTTAAACCATATTAGAGTAATTTTGCAACTTATAAGACTCACTCTCAACCATATATTGGTACAATTAACATGTTAACATCATAAACATCTAATTTGACATCCTTTAACCACCTCTTGGTACAACTTTCATACGAGTCAATTTTGGTCCACATTTTGGCTCTAATCTACCATGTAAGTCACTTTAAACCATATTAGAGTAATTTTTCACCTTATAAGACTCACTTTCAACCATATATTGGTAGAATTAACATGTTAACATCATAAACATCCAATTTGACATCCTTTAACCATCTCTTGGTACCACTTTCATAAGTGTCAATTTTGGTCCACATTTTGACTCTAATCTACCATGTAAGTCACTTTAAACCATATTAGAGTAATTTTGTACCTTATAAGACTAACTTGCCACCATATATTGGTAGAATTAACATGTTAACGTCATAAACATCCAATTTTACATCCTTTAACCATCTCTTGGTACCACTTTCATACAAGTCAATTTTGGTCCACATTTTGGCTCTAATCTACCATGTTAGTCACTTTAAACCATATTAGAGTAATTTTGCACCTTATAAGACTCACTTTCAACCATATATTGGCACAATTAACATGTTAACATCATAAACCTCTAATTTGATAACCTTTAACCACCTCTTGGTACCACTTTCATACGAGTCAATTTTGGTCCACATTTTGGCTCTAATCTACCATGTAAGTCCCTTTGAACCATATTAGAGTAATTTTGCACCTTATAAGACTCACTTTCAACCATATATTGGCACAATTAACATGTTAACATCATAAACATCTAATTTGACATCCTTTAACCACCTCTTGGTACCACTTTCATACGAGTCAATTTTGGTCCCCATTTTGGCTCAAATTACCATGTAAGTCACTTTAAACCATATTAGAGTAATTTTGCACCTTAGAAGACTAACTTGCCACCATATATTGGTAGAATTAACATGTTAACATCATAAATATCCAATTTGACATCCTTTAACCATCTCTTGGTACCACTTTTATACAAGTCAATTTTGGTCCACATTTTGGCTCTAATCTACCATGTAAGTCACTTTAAACCATATTAGAGTAATTTTGCACCTTATAAGACTCACTTTCAACCATATATTGGTAGAATTAACATGTTAACATCATAAACATCCAATTTCACATCCTTTAACCATCTCTTGGTACCACTTCCATACGAGTCAATTTTGGTCCACATTTTAGCTATAATCTACCATGTAAGTCACTTTAAACCATATTAGAGTAATTTTGCACCTTATAAGACTAACTTGCCACCATGTATTGGTAGAATTAACATGTTAACATCATAAACATCCAATTTGACATCCTTTAACCATCTCTTGGTACCACTTTTATACAAGTCAATTTTGGTCCACATTTTGGCTCTAATCTACCATGGAAGTCCCTTTAAACCACATTAGAGTAATTTTGCACCTTATAAGACTCACTTTCAACCATATATTGTTACAATTAACATGTTAACATCATAAACATCTAATTTGACATCCTTTAACCACCTTTTGGTACCAATTTCATACGAGTCAATTTTGGTCCATATTTTGGCTCTAATCAACCACGTAAGTCACCTTAAACCATATTAGAGTAATTTTGCACCTTATAAGACTCACTTTGAACCATATATTGGTATAATTAACATGTTAACATCATAAACATCCAATTTGACATCCTTTAACCATCTCTTGGTACCACTTCCACACGCGTCAATTTTGGTCCACATTTTGGCTATAATCTACCATGTAAGTCACTTTAAACCATATTAGAGTAATTTTGCACCTTATAAGACTAACTTGCCACCATGTATTGGTAGAATTAACATGTTAACATCATAAACATCCAATTTGACATCCTTTAACCATCTCTTGTTACCACTTTTATACAAGTCAATTTTGGTTCACATTTTGGCTCTAATCTACCATGGAAGTCACTTTAAACCATATTAGAGTAATTTTGCACCTTATAAGACTCACTTTCAACCATATATTGTTACAATTACCATGTTAACATCATAAACATCTAATTTGACATCCTTTAACCACCTCTTGGTACCACTTTCATACGCGTCAATTTTGGTCCATATTTTGGCTCTGATCAACTACGTAAGTCACTTTAAACCATATTAGAGTAATTTAGCACCTTATAAGACTCACTTTCAACCATATATTGGTAGAATTAACATGTTAACGTCATAAACATCCAATTTGACATCCTTTAACCATCTCTTGGTACCACTTTTATACAAGTCAATTTTGGTCCACATTTTGGCTCTAATCTACCATGTAAGTCACTTTAAACCATATTAGAGTAATTTTGCACCTTATAAGACTCACTTTCAACCATATATTGGTACAGTTAACATGTTAATATCATAAACATCTAATTTGACATCCTTTAACCACCTCTTGGTACCACTTTCATACGAGTCAATTTTGGTCCACATTTTGGCTCTAATCTACCATGTAAGTCACTTTAAACCATATTAGAGTAATTTTTCACCTTATAAGACTCACTTTCAACCATATATTGGTAGAATTAACATGTTAACATCATAAACATCCAATTTGACATCCTTTAACCATCTCTTGGTACCACTTTCATAAGGTCAATTTTGGTCCACATTTTGGCTCTAATCTACCATGTAAGTCACTTTAAACCATATCAGAGTAATTTTGCACCTTATAAGACTAACTTGCCACCATATATTGGTAGAATTAACATGTTAACGTCATAAACATCCAATTTTACATCCTTTAACCATCTCTTGGTACCACTTTCATACAAGTCAATTTTGGTCCACATTTTGGCTCTAATCTACCATATTAGTCACTTTAAACCATATTAGAGTAATTTTGCACCTTATAAGACTCACTTTCAACCATATATTGGCTCAATTAACATGTTAACATCATAAACATCTAATTTGACATCCTTTAACCACCTCTTGGTACCACTTTCATACGAGTCAATTTTGGTCCACATTTTGGCTCTAATCTACCATGTAAGTCCCTTTAAACCATATTAGAGTAATTTTGCACCTTATAAGACTCACTTTCAACCATATATTGGCACAATTAACATGTTAACATCATAAACATCTAATTTGACATCCTTTAACCACCTCTTGGTACCACTTTTATACGAGTCAATTTTGGTCCACATTTTGGCTCTAATCAACCATGTAAGTCACTTTAAACCATATTAGAGTAATTTTGCACCTTATAAGACTAACTTGCCACCATATATTGGTAGAATTAACATGTTAACATCATAAACATCCTAATTTGACATCCTTTAACCACCTCTTGGTACCACTTTCATACGAGTCAATTTTGGTCCACATTTTGGCTCTAATCTAACCATGTAAGTCACTTTAAACCATATTAGAGTAATTTTGCACCTTATAAGACTAACTTGCCACCATATATTGGTAGAATTAACTATGTTAACATCATAAACATCCAATTTGACATCCTTTAACCATCTCTTGGTACCACTTTCATACGAGTCAATTTTGGTCCACATTTTGGCTCTAATCAACCATGTAAGTCACTTTAAACCATATTAGAGTAATTTTGCACCTTATAAGACTCACTTTCAACCATATATTGGTAGAATTAACATGTTAACATCATAAACATCCAATTTAACATCCTTTAACCATCTCTTGGTATCACTTCCATACGAGTCAATTTTGGTCCATATTTTGGCTATAATCTACCATGTAAGTCACTTTAAACCATATTAGAGTAATTTTGCAACTTATAAGACTAACTTGCCACCATGTATTGGTAGAATTAACATATTAACATCATAAACATCCAATTTGACATCCTTTAACCATCTCTTGGTACCACTTTTATACAAGTCAATTTTGGTCCACATTTTGGCTCTAATCTACCATGGAAGTCCCTTTAAACCATATTAGAGTAATTTTGCACCTTATAAGACTCACTTTCAACCATATATTGTTACAATTAATATGTTAACATCATAAACATCTAATTTGACATCCTTTAACCACCTCTTGGTACCACTTTCATACGAGTCAATTTTGGTCCATATTTTGGCTCTGATCAACCACGTAAGTCACCTTAAACCATATTAGAGTAATTTTGCACCTTATAAGACTCACTTTCAACCATATATTGGTAGAATTAACATGTTAACATCATAAACATCCAATTTGACATCCTTTAACCATCTCTTGGTACCACTTCCATACGCGTCAATTTTGGTCCACATTTTGGCTATAATCTACCATGTAAGTCACTTTAAACCATATTAGAGTAATTTTGCACCTTATAAGACTAACTTGCCACCATGTATTGGTAGAATTAACATGTTAACATCATAAACATCCAATTTGACATCCTTTAACCATCTCTTGGTACCACTTTATACAAGTCAATTTTGGTCCACATTTTGGCTCTAATCTACCATGGAAGTCACTTTAAACCATATTAGAGTAATTTTGCACCTTATAAGACTCACTTTCAACCATATATTGTTACAATTACCATGTTAACATCATAAACATCTAACTTGACATCCTTTAACCACCTCTTGGTACCACTTTCATACGCGTCAATTTTGGTCCATATTTTGGCTCTGATCAACCACGTAAGTCACTTTAAACCATATTAGAGTAATTTAGCACCTTATAAGACTCACTTTCAACAATATATTGGTAGAATTAACATGTTAACGCCATAAACATCCAATTTGACATCCTTTAACCATCTCTTGGTACCACTTTTATACAAGTCAATTTTGGTCCACATTTTGGCTCTAATCTACCATGTAAGTCACTTTAAACCATATTAGAGTAATTTTGCACCTTATAAGACTCACTTTCAACCATATATTGGTACAATTAACATGTTAACATCATAAACATCAAATTTGACATCCTTTAACCACCTCTTGGTACCACTTTCATACGAGTCAATTTTGGTCCACATTTTGGCTATAATCTACCATGTAAGTCACTTTAAACCGTATTAGAGTAATTTTTCACCTTATAAGACTCACTTTCAAGCATATATTGGTAGAATTAACATGTTAACATCATAAACATCCAATTTGACATCCTTTAACCATCTCTTGGTACCACTTTCATAAGGGTCAATTTTGGTCCACATTTTGGCTCTAATCTACCATGTAAGTCACTTTAAACCATATTAGAGTAATTTTGCACCTTATAAGACTAACTTGCCACCATATATTGGTAGAATTAACATGTTAACGTCATAAACATCCAATTTTACATCCTTTAACCATCTCTTGGTACCACTTCCATACGAGTCAATTTTGGTCCACATTTTGGCTATAATCTACCATGTAAGTCACTTTAAACCATATTAGAGTAATTTTGCACCTTATAAGACTCACTTTCAACCATATATTGTTACAATTAACATGTTAACATCATAAACATCTAATTTGACATCCTTTAACCACCTCTTGGTACCACTTTCATACGAGTCAATTTTGGTCCATATTTTGGCTCTGATCAACCACGTAAGTCACCTTAAACCATATTAGAGTAATTTTGCACCTTATAAGACTCACTTTCAACCATATATTGGTAGAATTAACATGTTAACATCATAAACATCCAATTTGACATCCTTTAACCATCTCTTGGTACCACTTCCATACGCGTCAATTTTGGTCCACATTTTGGCTATAATCTACCATGTAAGTCACTTTAAACCATATTAGAGTAATTTTGCACCTTATAGACTAACTTGCCACCATGTATTGGTAGAATTAACATGTTAAACATCATAAACATCCAATTTGACATCCTTTAACCATCTCTTGGTACCACTTTTATACAAGTCAATTTTGGTCCACATTTTGGCTCTAATCTACCATGGAAGTCACTTTAAACCATATTAGAGTAATTTTGCACCTTATAAGACTCACTTTCAACCATATATTGTTACAATACCATGTTAACATCATAAACATCTAATTTGACATCCTTTAACCACCTCTTGGTACCACTTTCATACGCGTCAATTTTGGTCCATATTTTGGCTCTGATCAACCACGTAAGTCACTTTAAACCATATTAGAGTAATTTTAGCACCTTATAACACTCACTTTCAACCATATATTGGTAGAATTAACATGTTACACGCCATAAACATCCAATTTGACATCCTTTAACCATCTCTTGGTACCACTTTTATACAAGTCAATTTTGGTCCACATTTTGGCTCTAATCTACCATGTAAGTCACTTTAAACCATATTAGAGTAATTTTGCACCTTATAAGACTCACTTTCAACCATATATTGGTACAATTAACATGTTAACATCATAAACATCTAATTTGACATCCTTAACCACCTCTTGGTACCACTTTCATACGAGTCAATTTTGGTCCACATTTTGGCTCTAATCTAACCATGTAAGTCACTTTAAACCATCATTAGAGTAATTTTTCACCTTATAAGACTCACTTTCAAGCATATATTGGTAGAATTAACATGTTAACATCATAAACATCCAATTTGACATCCTTTACCATCTCTTGGTACCACTTTCATAAGGGTCCAATTTTGGTCCACATTTTGGCTCTAAATCTAACCATGTAAGTCCACTTAAAACCATATTAGAGTAATTTTGGCACCTTATACGACTAAACTTGCCACCATTAAAAGATTGGTAGAATTAACAATGTTAACGTCATAAACATCCAATTTTACATCCTTTAACATCTCTTGGTACCACTTTCATACGAGTCAATTTGGTCCAATTTTTGGCCTATAATCTACCATGCAAGTCACTTTAAACCATATTAGAGGTAATTTTGCACCTTATAAGACTAACTT
>NW_027421878.1:0-33618 GCF_009905375.1 Apium graveolens | reverse complement strand
TTGGTCCACATTTTGGCTCTAATCTACCATGTAAGTCACTTTAAACCATATTAGAGTAATTTTTCACCTTATAAGACTCACTTTCAAGCATATATTGGTAGAATTAACATGTTAACATCATAAACATCCAATTTGACATCCTTTAACCATCTCTTGGTACCACTTTCATAAGGGTCAATTTTGGTCCACATTTTGGCTCTAATCTACCATGTAAGTCACTTTAAACCATATTAGAGTAATTTTGCACCTTATAAGACTAACTTGCCACCATATATTGGTAGAATTAACATGTTAACGTCATAAACATCCAATTTTACATCCTTTAACCATCTCTTGGTACCACTTCCATACGAGTTGTAATAACCCCATTTTTTGGGAAATTTTTGAAACCCTTATGAATAGTGTTTTTGCTGAATGAGAAAACTTTTCATGCCACACTATGTAGGGGTTCTGATATGGATATTCTGAGATTTTATTAGTACTTTATATGGGATATAAGTGTATGTAAAGATCGTCAGAATCCAAATCCGAACACTTTGATTTTTCCCGGAAATACACTAGATACGGAAAGATTTGAGAAAAAGGTAACAGGATAAAAATGATTTAAATTAAAGGATTATAGGAGAGGATCATAAAAGGAATATAATATATTGAGAAAGGTTAAGGGAACCTAAGTAATAAGATCCCGGGTATGATCCTTCAAACGATAAACGAAAACGAAAGTTAAGCGAACCGTATAACAGATCAGCGGTCATTAGGCAAACAATTAGGAAGTTAATCAAAGGGATTAGAGAGGATGATGTCACCCAACCAATGAGAAGAGGACAAGGAGGGGAGGATGACATCATGAGGATGACACAAGCATGACATGGGAAGGAAGGAGATGTGGTGGCTTTTTAACCACACAAAATCAAGGGCAACTAGGTAATTTACTAAAACAAACACAAAAATCAAACCAACCAAGCCAAGCAAATCATTTTTCATCAAAATCAAAAAGAAACCAAGGCATTGTTCTTCATGCTCTCGGCCAAAACAGAACCAGAACACTAAAACTGCTGTATCTCCTTCATTTCTCACTCAAATATTGTGTTCTATAGCTCATTGGAAAGGTATTGAGATGGCCTACAACTCTTGTTCACAAGTCTCATCCAAATAATCATGGTAAGACCCTCATTTTTACAGTTCTTTAAATCGGACTTTTAGAAACTTCAAAGCCTAACTTTGTGTTCTTGATTTCTTTGGAAAGATCAAGCTTGTAGGAGGCTCCCTAAGGCTTCCTAGCAACTTAACACCTCCCAAGGAAGGTATAAACTTCAAACCCTAGCCTTTATTTATTTGTTAGTAAGTTTAATGGTTGGTGTTGTGAAATGAGAAGCATGGATTGTGATTATTAGTAGTTTTGTTTGATTTGGAAGTGTTTTTGGTAATTGAAGCTTGATTATAGTTCATAGGTCTTGATTGTGGTTGTTTGAGTTGAAAACCTTGGAGATTATGGACTGATGTGGTATGGTTTAGGTGAAGTTTTGTTGTATTGATGGTTATGAGTTGGTTGGTGGTTAATTGGAGTAGTTTAAACATTGGTAATCGCGTAAACATAGCCGTCGTAATGTCCGATTTTCTTTGGACTGTTTCTGTGCATAACATTAGGACCCGAGAACCCCCTGCTAGATTATGACCACTGCCATGTTTAGATAGCTCATGTTACGAGCTTCGTTTTGATATGTAGTTCGTTCGATTCCGATGCACGGTTTAGGAGAAACGACCGTTTCAAGTAACGGCGTTTCGCGAACGAAACTTTTCCCCTCGCCTTACTTTGAAACATAGGTTAAAGACCAAAAAGGATTAATTAATGCATGAAACATTTATGGTAAGTGTGTTAGGCAGTTGGTAAGACACTCGCGAAGGAATCGCCTTAAAACTCGTAAAGGTTAAATTATTAAAAATGGTGGAGCCGAGGGTACTCGAGTGACTTAAGAGAATCAGTAAGCGCAAAACGAGCGTTAGAGTCTGAGTTGATTAGAGTATAGATTTACAAGTGACTTTGGTTTAATTCCAACTTACTTGTTGTTTATAGGTTACCAGACTCGTCCCGAGCCATTCGTAACCCCCAGTCGCTCAGGCAAGTTTTCTACCCGATATACTGTTGTTGTGATGTAAATATATGTATATGCATTATCTTGTGATAGTGCATGATTGTTATTAGCAAATTTTGCGATATATTGGAGCATGCTGATATGGTATATATGCATGTCTGTTTCGTAATCTGGTTATCTATCTGTTGATTTCAATGCTTATAGTTGCATAATACCTATGCTAGAAATAAGCAAGTAGTTGCGTATACCCTTAGTATAGGGGATAAAAGGTGAACATATTTCTAAACCGGGAGTCGATGTTCCCGAGTATATTATATATATATATTTATATATATATGGATATAGTTTTTAAAACTATGGATCGAATAAGGTTTATTCGATACCTTTATTTTACTTAATTGAATATTAATTTGAGTATTCATTCGAGGGCTTATGACTCAGTTTATTTTATTATTTAAATATTATTTGAATATTCATTCGAGGCCTTATGACTCAGTTTATATTATTATTGAATATTACTTGGATATTCATTTGAGGATGTATGACTCCTTTATTTTATGAATATTATTTATAGTATTCATTCGAGGTATTATGACTCCGCTTATTACTTAATAATATTCTTTATTTTATTAAAGAATAAGGTGTCGATAATCAAACTTACTTTTGATTATTCAAATAAAGATATTACTTTCGTATAAGTATATCTTTGATTATTTGCTATTCATTTCAAGTATAAGTTTTAATACTTCTACTTCAATTATTTTATAAAGATTATTCTTTATGGGAATATTATTTAAATAATAATATTCAGACATTTTCTAAATATTCTGGGGACTGATTTACTTCATTAAATCAGCTTCACTCCAAACATTCTTAAAAATGTTTTGCGAGTCTTCAAAATGATTTTTTTAAAAGTTAGAGCGGATCCCAAAACTCATTTTTTTAAGATCCTCCTTTCGAAGGGGATTTAAATACTCGCTCAAAACCTGAGGGATCCGGCTCTGTGGTGTGTTTTATATTCGCAACAAGGTTGCTGTTTTGATAAATGAATTGATTACTTACCCAACACTCGGGAAGTAAAATTCTTGGAACAAGTTAATCCATTAACAGGCATCGCCTGGGAAATATCGGTGAGTTCTCCTTTCCAAATAGATACGACTTCTTGGTGGAGCCGTATCAACAAGTTTCTACTTGGGGAAAGTGGGGACAAGCTTTACGTTTCAGAGTCATGGATTTCATCTGAACTAGGAGTGGCATAAGTGGCCGAGTAGCGCCGGCCCAGCCTTATTATATTGGCCCAAATGGCCTGGAAGTTCCGCTAAGGCGGTCCATTCCTTAGGAGTTCAGTGTTCGGTTGACAAGTAAATCCGACAGGTTCTCCTCTACATATAGAAAATGGTGGGGTTGTACTACTACGACTGATCATCGTAAGTGGTCTTCCTGGCGCGGCAAACTCCCGTAATGAGTTCATCATCCAATTGGATAATTTCTGCAACACTACCCAGAGCACTTCGATAGAAAGGCTACGGTTGGGCGATTGTTGAGTATTGGCAGGGTCAAGTTTTCAAAATGATGTTTACATCAAATGAAGTATCTCGTAACTTCATTTTATTTTGATAATATTTTAAAGATTTAATCTATTCAAATCTTGCCTTATAGTCTCATCTATGTGATGAACTTTTGAAGCTAATTATAACTTGAACGGTGGTAGTTCAAGTAGTATTTGGGAAAGATATAAGTATATTGGGGTATCTTGTAACTTCATCTTTTAAACTTATATCTAATTAATAATTGTCTTATGAATGACAAAGATTTTCAGAAAAACGTTGAGACAAGGTTAGATATATGAGATCACCTTGCAACGATATTTTTTTTTATACAGTTATACACTGGGACTTTGTGTATATTGTGCATGGAAGAGGACTTCCAATATTTTGAAAAGTATATATGTATATATATATATATACTGAATATTTTGCGACTTCATCGCATTAAGATATCAACTTGGTTCATTTCTTTTGACCAAGACTTTCATGAGTACTATGAGAAGGCTCATATATTGTTAATCATTATACATATTATTTTGGTGGGCTTGCTGCTCACCCTTGCTTTCTTCTTTCATCACACAACATCAGATAGACAAGATGAACCAGACCAAGCTCCCGATTCGCAAGAGGTTAGGAGACGTTCCGCAGTTTTCTAGAAGCACTGATGCCGCCATAGCTGAGGTAGGAACTACCAATAGGCTAGGCTTTCAACTTTTGATGTATCAGATTATGTATATTTATGAATTGTAATAATGGCAAAGAAATGTAAATTTATTCAGAAACCTGTTTAAGGTGTATTGGCATATAATTGTGGAATAAAACGACTTGTGATTATTTTTGGATATTCATCTCTGAGACTATAACTTGTGGTGTGTGTGTTTATTGTGGGGTCACAGTACAGAGTAGTTGATTATTTATTAAGATTGGGTGTTGTTAAGGGAAATGGAACTCGTGACAACCCGGATCCCCGACCCCGGATTTGGGGGTGTTACAGAAATGGTATCAGAGCTAAGCGTTATAAACCTCAGAGATGATGGGACGTTAAGATAATAAGTTCACTAAGATAATAAGAACTCTTGCCAAGTTCATAGTCGGACTACCTAACGTAGTACTGACAGTTAAAACCCTTATGGGAACCCTTATAAATGTAGCGATAGAAGCGTAGTTCGTTATCGTATATGGTAGCGGGACTCCGAACCCTGAAGTTGAGGAACATCAACGCGATGATGTTTTATTACTAATTGGAGATCAGATTGTGGATCCAATAGAGCGTCCTAACACAGGACCGGATGATGTTGATATTGAGGATGTAGCGGTTGAGGATGTTGTCCTAGAAGGGATAGTTGCTGAGGAGGATCCCATGGAGGATCCTGACGAGATTGGATAAAGGACCACTGATGAATTGATGACCCTCGTTGGGTCGACTACCAGAGGTAGGATTGGCCGGTCACTACCAGAGGTTCGTTCAAGTTTGTAAAGATAGTAGCCCCTTTAACGCGGCTTACTCGTAAGACTGAGAAGTTCGAATGGACAGAGAAATGCGAGAACAACTTTTAAGAACCGAAGCAAAGGTTGGTGACGTTCCCTATGTTGGCGTTGCCGGATGGAAAATGAGATTTTGTGATTTGTAAGTGACGCTTCGCATAAGGAATTAGGGTACTTCTTATATAGCACAGCAAGATAATCGCGTCTGCGTCAAGACAATTAAGGGAATTTAAAATTCGATATCCCCACCCATGAGCTTGGGCTCGTGGCAATAGTTTTGCCCTAAAGATTTGAGGCACTACTTGTATGGAGAGAAGTGTGAGATTCACAAACCATAGGAGCTCTAGTACATTCTTACGTAGAAAGAGCTCAACATACGCCAGAGGAGGCGGTTAGAGCTAATCAAGAATTATGATTGGGAGATTCTTTATCATTCGGGGAAAGCCAATATGGTGGCTGATGCCCTTAGTAAAAAGGAGAGACTCAAGATGATAATGTCTTTTGGAGAGTTTATAAGAGATTTTGAGAAAATGGAAATAGTAGTGAAGGTAACCGGAGCCGGTACCGAAAAGCTGTTTGAGATAGCAATACAGCCCGAAGTATTGGAAAAGAACATATTGTGCCAGTAAAAGTGATGAATGAAGGCAGAGAGCCAACAAATAGGTATGAGATTAATACCGAGAGAGATGATAAGGGAATAATGAGGTATTCCTATAGAATTTGGGTTCCAAAGGTTTAAGAGCTTAAAGATGAAATCTTAGATGAAAGCTAGTTTGAGGAATAAGAGTTAGAGCAAACCCTGAACGTGATAGTCATGGAGGTTGCCACCAAGACAAAAGGAACCCATAACATGATGAAGTGGAAAATGAGGATTTAAATTATGTAAGATGACCCCAATTATGGGGAGTAGGAAGAAATATTTAGACTGAGGAAACAAAAGTCGAGTAAGGACAGGAGACCCGAGATGGTACCCCTATACGGCAATTCATGGACCTGTCTAAAGAGAACTTAGACTATTATCCCCAACCACCACCCTGAGGAGACAGTGCGGTGGGAAATTCTTTCATGACCTTTAAGTCGCTAAGCTCTCAGAGTTCCAAGGAACAAGCTGACCCAGTCGAGGCAAGAGCCTGGCTAAAGGAAATAGATGAATCATTTGAGATTCTAAATGATTGACGAACCACAAAAGACTGTTTTGTCACTTACCCTCCTAAGAGAGAGACCACCCGCTGGTGAAAGGCCAAGGAAGGCACGGAGCAAGAGATTATAATAAACTGATTTAAGTTCAGTCAATTGTTTTCAGGAAAGTACTTCCCAAGGTTATGGAGATAGTGTAAAAGCTTAAGAGCCAGAACAAAGGCAGACGAGTATGATGAATTATGAATCTAAGTTGTAAAAGTTATCAAGATTCGTTCTGAAGACACGAATCCAGAATGACAGGATGTTTGAAATCAATGCTTATGTTGTGTTGGTTCATGAAATAACGATAAGAGAAAGGAATATAAAGGCAAGAGAGTTTGAGGAATGATAAGGGAGTTGGGTATGAGGAAACCCTAAAGACTCGTAGAAATAGAAATAGAAAAGTAGGTAATCGTCCGGATGAGAGTGATTCACCATGAGTTAAATTGATGGTTGAAGGTATAAGAGATACATATATTTTATCCCCTGTAAGTTGGGAAGATTCGAGGAAACCTTGAGATAATTCGAAGGATAAATAATGAGACGCGGATAGACTGAGGAGACAAGAAAGTAAGAAATTAAGAAAATTGGGTGAAGGAAGTGACCTTCAAGAAGGTAAAGTGTAAGACCGGTGGCATGATACCCAGAAAGGGAGACGCCAGATATGAAAGATATCCCAACATTGAGATGACTGTTGAGATAAACAACAAAAGTAAATAAGGAATTATTAAGAAGAAGTTCACGTTGAACATGACCAATATCTTCCAGAACATCCATGTTATCATTACCAAATCAAGAAAGAAAAGTGGATGACCATTGTTATCTTTTGAAGGCCATATGGATTGACCTCAATTTGAATAAGGATGCTATTATGAAGTTAGGTATAGACTATCGAGGTGGGAATGATTGAATAAGACACCCTTATCAGGGATATATGACTTGATTTATCCATGGAAGGATGCAGGTACCTTTTAAAGGTGGAATTAAGGATAGAACATCGGTAACTTAAAATGAATCCTAGGGGAATGCATAAAGGTTGGAATTTCACCCTTAATAGGGACAGTATGAGTTTTGACAGTATGATTTGGAAAGGGTTAATGTAGCAACAACCTTTAAGAATCAGTGGAGAAATTTTTCAGAAGTATATAGACAATGGTTCTAGTAATAGTAAATGGTATTTTAATATGCCCTGTATCTAGGGAATACAGGAGGAACGATTGAAGGATAACCTTAGAGGTTTTACAAGGAGAAAGGTAATATTCAAAATTTTCAAGAATAGAAATGTTGATAAAGGAAATATGACGTAGTTATAATGTTGCCAAGTGGGGCACGTGTTAAACCACGAGAAAGTATGGATCGAACCAGTAATGGTCAAAATTATTCAGGGCAATTAGGACTTAAGATAAAAGATGTTCTAATTATGATTGAGAGTCAGTCATGACAGTGATTAACCTCTAAAGACTGAGGCAATAACTTATGGAAAAATGGTGATTTTTTTTTTTACTCATCAGATTTTAAGGAAAGCATTTTCACATAAGCTGTGATTGAAATAAGGTAGAAAATTTATTTGGAGATGGTTAAAGTGACATTGACTGTAAGGAAATTTTACTATCAGGAAAGGCCAAAGAGGTGGCCGACACTTTAAAGGTAAGAGGATAATTATAGGCGCTTGTGCCAAAAGAATACAGTGATGATGGTTAAAACTGTGAAGGTTGTATTATGGTTTGGAAGATTGACATTCCTTCTGATGACTGTGCAATACCCAGCTGTAATAGTAGTTGGTAAAGGTTTAATTCGTGTAATCGCCATGAGCGGGCTATCTATCTTAGAAGGTACTATCTTGAGAATGAGCCTGGACCATGTTTCAAAAGGACTAAACGAACCTTTGAGATCAGGAGTGTTCTTCATGAATCAGAAATGGTGATTATGTTACCTCCTTAGAAGGATTTGATACGACATGTATGGACTCCGTATGGTTAGCTATTAAGATTTCATGGAAAGTGAATGATGACAGTGGGTCAGTGGTGGACCATAGTAAGGCAGCAATGATTCTGCGAGTAACGAGCTGATTACAACCATGAGAGTTGTATTGGAATGGATGTTGAGATTGAGTACCACTTAACGGGTCGTGGTAGTGTATAAGTTATCATTGATAGACTAATTAAGTAGAGTATCTACCTATTGAATATTTATTCCCTCTTATAAAAAGAGAGTCGTATTACTATATGAGGAAGGTTGCGGTGCAAGCATAGAACTCTAGTAACGGTGATGTCTAAAATGAGATCCCAGGTTCGATTTTCGAAATCGAGGGAGTTTCAAAGGTGATTGTGTATAAGCTCGAGGAAGAGCATGGGTCCATAGAATGATGGACGGAATAGAAATATTTAGGCATGGGAAATACGATGCTATAATACTTGATGCTGATATAAATACGTATATGTTTTGTTCTCCTATGATAAACCTCTATAGTTCAGAGGTAGGTTCCAAGCCAGATATTTTGTGGCAGTATATTTTTTATATATATACAATTCTCTTCAGTTCGTTCTTTTCTCTTCTTTTCATTTCATGTAAGTTGAGAAGAACAACCCTTCCAGAAGGGGAGGTATTGCCGAATGACTGTCTATCTGTGTGATAGAAGCCTAGTAGGATACCAACTATTGTTTAATTGCTTATCAAGTACTAAAGGCTGGCCACCTTTTGTACTAACTATGCGAGATAACAAGTG
This sequence comes from Apium graveolens, assembly GCF_009905375.1. Lineage (NCBI taxonomy): Eukaryota > Viridiplantae > Streptophyta > Magnoliopsida > Apiales > Apiaceae > Apium > Apium graveolens. Next base: position 24,589 of record NW_027421878.1, on the reverse strand, counting down.
TTCATGATTATAGTGATCTCTCAATAAATTCTTTTACTTCTATATGAAGGATTAAGCTTTCGAAAATAGAAACAGCTGAAAAAGGAGTAGTAAAGTTATGGTGGTATTCAGAATGGGAACACATTCGTAATACTAAGGTTGACGTGGTTATTAAAAGGTTATAGAACGCTAACGAGCAAAAGTATAACCAGTATAATATTAGGAACGGAAGGTAGTAGCGATTACGAACTCGAAAAGAATGGGTATTGAGAAGCAAAAGCTCTAATGCTAAACGCTATAATGAGAGTCTGTGCAATAGACTTGAAAAAAATTTGGAATGATCACTTAACGCGGATTTAGTTATATCACGACAATAGATCATATGTCATTATCGAGGTGTCACCTTATGAGATCCTTGAGGGAAGATAATGTCGATCTCCCTTATGTTAGGATGAAGTTGTAGAGCGCAAGATGCTCGGACCCTCAGTAGTCCAAAGGACCAGGGATATAATAGATCTAATCAGAGGACGGCTGATAGTAACCCAAGATGGACATAAGAGGTATGCTGATTTGACTCAAAAAGGATAAAGAGTATGAAATAGGGGGCCTAGTAATGTTATAGGTATCCCCTTGGAAACCCTTGAAAAAGGATTGATGAGGTTCGGAAAGAAAGGAAAGCTAAGTCTACAATTTGTTGGACCCTTGGATATATTAAGACGTTTGGGAAGTTAGCATATGAGCTAGCCCTACCCCCGAACCTGTAGCAAGTTCATAACGTATTCCACGTATCAATGTTAAGGAAGTGTAATTCGGATGCCAGACAAATAGGGGCATATGAGCGCATAGACATGCAACCAGACGTAACCTATATGGAGCAACCAGGAAGGGTATAGAGTAAAAAGGAACGAGTGCTTAGGAGAAAGGTTATCAAACTAGTAAGAGTTTGATGGTAGAACCACAATGTGGGAAAATTTACTCGAGAGTTAGAAAGTGCAATGCTAAGAGAGTATCCCTATTCATTTTCTATCTGATTCCGGGACGGAATCCTTTTAAGGAGGGGAGACTGTAATAACCCCATTTTTTGGGAAATTTTTGAAACCCTTATGAATAGTGTTTTTGCTGAATGAGAAAACTTTTCATGCCACACTATGTAGGGGTTCTGATATGGATATTCTGAGATTTTATTAGTACTTTATATGGGATATAAGTGTATGTAAAGATCGTCAGAATCCAAATCCGAACACTTTGATTTTTCCCGGAAATACACTAGATACGGAAAGATTTGAGAAAAAGGTAACAGGATAAAAATGATTTAAATTAAAGGATTATAGGAGAGGATCATAAAAGGAATATAATATATTGAGAAAGGTTAAGGGAACCTAAGTAATAAGATCCCGGGTATGATCCTTCAAACGATAAACGAAAACGAAAGTTAAGCGAACCGTATAACAGATCAGCGGTCATTAGGCAAACAATTAGGAAGTTAATCAAAGGGATTAGAGAGGATGATGTCACCCAACCAATGAGAAGAGGACAAGGAGGGGAGGATGACATCATGAGGATGACACAAGCATGACATGGGAAGGAAGGAGATGTGGTGGCTTTTTAACCACACAAAATCAAGGGCAACTAGGTAATTTACTAAAACAAACACAAAAATCAAACCAACCAAGCCAAGCAAATCATTTTTCATCAAAATCAAAAAGAAACCAAGGCATTGTTCTTCATGCTCTCGGCCAAAACAGAACCAGAACACTAAAACTGCTGTATCTCCTTCATTTCTCACTCAAATATTGTGTTCTATAGCTCATTGGAAAGGTATTGAGATGGCCTACAACTCTTGTTCACAAGTCTCATCCAAATAATCATGGTAAGACCCTCATTTTTACAGTTCTTTAAATCGGACTTTTAGAAACTTCAAAGCCTAACTTTGTGTTCTTGATTTCTTTGGAAAGATCAAGCTTGTAGGAGGCTCCCTAAGGCTTCCTAGCAACTTAACACCTCCCAAGGAAGGTATAAACTTCAAACCCTAGCCTTTATTTATTTGTTAGTAAGTTTAATGGTTGGTGTTGTGAAATGAGAAGCATGGATTGTGATTATTAGTAGTTTTGTTTGATTTGGAAGTGTTTTTGGTAATTGAAGCTTGATTATAGTTCATAGGTCTTGATTGTGGTTGTTTGAGTTGAAAACCTTGGAGATTATGGACTGATGTGGTATGGTTTAGGTGAAGTTTTGTTGTATTGATGGTTATGAGTTGGTTGGTGGTTAATTGGAGTAGTTTAAACATTGGTAATCGCGTAAACATAGCCGTCGTAATGTCCGATTTTCTTTGGACTGTTTCTGTGCATAACATTAGGACCCGAGAACCCCCTGCTAGATTATGACCACTGCCATGTTTAGATAGCTCATGTTACGAGCTTCGTTTTGATATGTAGTTCGTTCGATTCCGATGCACGGTTTAGGAGAAACGACCGTTTCAAGTAACGGCGTTTCGCGAACGAAACTTTTCCCCTCGCCTTACTTTGAAACATAGGTTAAAGATAAGGTTTATTCGATACCTTTATTTTACTTAATTGAATATTAATTTGAGTATTCATTCGAGGGCTTATGACTCAGTTTATTTTATTATTTAAATATTATTTGAATATTCATTCGAGGCCTTATGACTCAGTTTATATTATTATTGAATATTACTTGGATATTCATTTGAGGATGTATGACTCCTTTATTTTATGAATATTATTTATAGTATTCATTCGAGGTATTATGACTCCGCTTATTACTTAATAATATTCTTTATTTTATTAAAGAATAAGGTGTCGATAATCAAACTTACTTTTGATTATTCAAATAAAGATATTACTTTCGTATAAGTATATCTTTGATTATTTGCTATTCATTTCAAGTATAAGTTTTAATACTTCTACTTCAATTATTTTATAAAGATTATTCTTTATGGGAATATTATTTAAATAATAATATTCAGACATTTTCTAAATATTCTGGGGACTGATTTACTTCATTAAATCAGCTTCACTCCAAACATTCTTAAAAATGTTTTGCGAGTCTTCAAAATGATTTTTTTAAAAGTTAGAGCGGATCCCAAAACTCATTTTTTTAAGATCCTCCTTTCGAAGGGGATTTAAATACTCGCTCAAAACCTGAGGGATCCGGCTCTGTGGTGTGTTTTATATTCGCAACAAGGTTGCTGTTTTGATAAATGAATTGATTACTTACCCAACACTCGGGAAGTAAAATTCTTGGAACAAGTTAATCCATTAACAGGCATCGCCTGGGAAATATCGGTGAGTTCTCCTTTCCAAATAGATACGACTTCTTGGTGGAGCCGTATCAACAAGTTTCTACTTGGGGAAAGTGGGGACAAGCTTTACGTTTCAGAGTCATGGATTTCATCTGAACTAGGAGTGGCATAAGTGGCCGAGTAGCGCCGGCCCAGCCTTATTATATTGGCCCAAATGGCCTGGAAGTTCCGCTAAGGCGGTCCATTCCTTAGGAGTTCAGTGTTCGGTTGACAAGTAAATCCGACAGGTTCTCCTCTACATATAGAAAATGGTGGGGTTGTACTACTACGACTGATCATCGTAAGTGGTCTTCCTGGCGCGGCAAACTCCCGTAATGAGTTCATCATCCAATTGGATAATTTCTGCAACACTACCCAGAGCACTTCGATAGAAAGGCTACGGTTGGGCGATTGTTGAGTATTGGCAGGGTCAAGTTTTCAAAATGATGTTTACATCAAATGAAGTATCTCGTAACTTCATTTTATTTTGATAATATTTTAAAGATTTAATCTATTCAAATCTTGCCTTATAGTCTCATCTATGTGATGAACTTTTGAAGCTAATTATAACTTGAACGGTGGTAGTTCAAGTAGTATTTGGGAAAGATATAAGTATATTGGGGTATCTTGTAACTTCATCTTTTAAACTTATATCTAATTAATAATTGTCTTATGAATGACAAAGATTTTCAGAAAAACGTTGAGACAAGGTTAGATATATGAGATCACCTTGCAACGATATTTTTTTTTATACAGTTATACACTGGGACTTTGTGTATATTGTGCATGGAAGAGGACTTCCAATATTTTGAAAAGTATATATGTATATATATATATACTGAATATTTTGCGACTTCATCGCATTAAGATATCAACTTGGTTCATTTCTTTTGACCAAGACTTTCATGAGTACTATGAGAAGGCTCATATATTGTTAATCATTATACATATTATTTTGGTGGGCTTGCTGCTCACCCTTGCTTTCTTCTTTCATCACACAACATCAGATAGACAAGATGAACCAGACCAAGCTCCCGATTCGCAAGAGGTTAGGAGACGTTCCGCAGTTTTCTAGAAGCATTGATGCCGCCATAGCTGAGGTAGGAACTACCAATAGGCTAGGCTTTCAACTTTTGATGTATCAGATTATGTATATTTATGAATTGTAATAATGGCAAAGAAATGTAAATTTATTCAGAAACCTGTTTAAGGTGTATTGGCATATAATTGTGGAATAAAACGACTTGTGATTATTTTTGGATATTCATCTCTGAGACTATAACTTGTGGTGTGTGTGTTTATTGTGGGGTCACAGTACAGAGTAGTTGATTATTTATTAAGATTGGGTGTTGTTAAGGGAAATGGAACTCGTGACAACCCGGATCCCCGACCCCGGATTTGGGGGTGTTACACGAGTCAATTTTGGTCCACATTTTGGCTATAATCTACCATGTAAGTCACTTTAAACCATATTAGAGTAATTTTGCAACTTATAAGACTAACTTGCCACCATGTATTGGTAGAATTAACATGTTAACATCATAAACATCCAATTTGACATCCTTTAACCATCTCTTGGTACCACTTTTATACAAGTCAATTTTGGTCCACATTTTGGCTCTAATCTACCATGGAAGTCCCTTTAAACCATATTAGAGTAATTTTGCACCTTATAACACTCACTTTCAACCATATATTGTTACAATTAACATGTTAACATCATAAACATCTAATTTGACATCCTTTAACCACCTCTTGGTACCACTTTCATACGAGTCAATTTTGGTCCACATTTTGGCTCTAATCTACCATGTAAGTCCCTTTGAACCATATTAGAGTAATTTTGCACCTTATAAGACTCACTTTCAACCATATATTGGCACAATTAACATGTTAACATCATAAACATCTAATTTGACATCCTTTAACCACCTCTTGGTACCACTTTCATACGAGTCAATTTTGGTCCCCATTTTGGCTCAAATTAACCATGTAAGTCACTTTAAACCATATTAGAGTAATTTTGCACCTTAGAAGACTAACTTGCCACCATATATTGGTAGAATTAACATGTTAACATCATAAACATCCAATTTGACATCCTTTAACCATCTCTTGGTACCACTATTATACAAGTCAATTTTGGTCCACATTTTGGCTCTAATCTACCATTGTAAGTCACTTTAAACCATATTAGAGTAATTTTGCACCTTATAAGACTCACTTTCAACCATATATTGGTAGAATTAACATGTTAACATCATAAACATCCAATTTCACATCCTTTAACCATCTCTTGGTACCACTTCCATACGAGTCAATTTTGGTCCACATTTTAACTATAATCTACCATGTAAGTCACTTTAAACCATATTAGAGTAATTTTGCAACTTATAAGATTAACTTGCCACCATGTATTGGTAGAATTAACATGTTAACATCATAAACATCCAATTTGACATCCTTTAACCATCTCTTGGTACCACTTTTATACAAGTCAATTTTGGTCCACATTTTGGCTCTAATCTACCATGGAAGTCCCTTTAAACCACATTAGAGTAATTTTGCACCTTATAAGACTCACTTTCAACCATATATTGTTACAATTAACATGTTAACATCATAAACATCTAATTTGACATCCTTTAACCACCTTTTGGTACCAATTTCATACGAGTCAATTTTGGTCCATATTTTGGCTCTAATCAACCACGTAAGTCACCTTAAACCATATTAGAGTAATTTTGCACCTTATAAGACTCACTTTGAACCATATATTGTGATAGGGATAAATAAATCCTGATTTTATTAATAATGGGCTGCTGGACCCAATAAGAAGATGTATGATATTCAGACCAGAAAGGTTAAGCCTGATGGACCAGATCAGGCCTGATGGAATAAAAAAGGCCCAAAAGCCCTGATTATTAATTAATTTCGTAATTAATTAATAAGGGAAAAATCAGCTGTTGAGAAGAGTCTTGATAAGGATATAAATCTTTATAGATAAGCCTCAAGGGGACCTAAAAGGATAAGGGATCAGTTTCCTACTATCTAGGACTCCAAAGTCCATTCTAACTATGAGACTTGCCCACCAAGTCTCCTATACCAAGTCCAATTCAAGGACCACCAACATCTATATAAGGGGTCTCACCCCACAAATCAGAACTACGTTTTTTGACTTGATCCTTGGCAATCAGCAAGGTACGTAGGCATCTTGTTAAGGCAGATTGAGTCACGAAACACAAGAGCAGTCAAATCGAGCCTCGAAGCTCACGTTCCTTAGTATTAAATACAGCAATTATATATAGTAGTTTTAATCCATAACATTTGGCGCCGTCTGTGGGAATTACGCAACAACAACCATGGCGAGAACACGGAGAACAACCAGCACTCTGGAGGAGGGAACACCATCAGGGACAACCCAGGTGATTTCATCAACCGTGGAGGTTCCTCCCCATTCAACTTATGCATCTACTCAGGGGGAAGCCCAGACAGGGGCAACTCATCCTCAGCCACAAGGGACAACTCCCCCGACTGTTCAAGGTACGAATCCTCAAGTTCAACAAATACATATACCTGTGAATTCTCGACCCGTCGGGTATGAATACTCAACTATTGTTACTACTAACCCCCCTTATGGGATGCCCCTTCACCCTGAGGTTGGAGGAAGTGGATATGCTGGGCGAAGCGAAGCACGAGGGCGGTCGCCCCCCTATATACGAGGTTTGGATCCTATCCCTGAGGATCGGGAATTTTCTGGTCCATACACTGAGAGAGACTCCGAATCTTCGGATGATGAAGTGGCCCCGAGAAGGAGGCGTCCTGGAAAAGAGCCAATGGCCGATGGAAGGCAACGCCCCCAAAGCACCCCAGGGGCGAATCCCCAAGAAGTGCAGGAAAAGATCAGGGCTCATGAGGCTGAAATCCAAAGGCTGAGGCGTGATTTGGAGGCTTACCAAGCCACCAGACCCCACATACCTCCTAGGGGGAGAAATCCTCCTTCTATCATAGACCTGGATGGTCCGGTAAGAAGAAGGGCTGCTGTCCCAAGAACTGATCCAAGCAATCTCCTTCCCCTTGGGGATCCTGATGATCCAACTCCACCCTTCACAGAAGAGATAATGAATGCCCATATCTCAAGAAAATTTAAGATGCCCACTATCAAAGCCTATGATGGCACGGGAGACCCCGCTAATCATGTTAGGACATTCTCTAATGCACTGCTGCTGCAACCCGTGAATGATGCTATAAAATGTCGGGCCTTCCCTCAAACCCTGTCGGGTATGGCTCAAAGATGGTACAGTCGCCTACCCCCAAATTCTATTGGATCATTCAGAGAATTAAGTCAGGCTTTTATTAAGCAATTCATCAGTGGAAGAGTCCATGAGAAAAGTTCAGCATCTCTTATGAGTCTTGTGCAGGGAGCTAAAGAATCCTTAAGAGATTACCTAAATCGTTTTACAAAGGAGGCTTTAAAAGTCCCAGACCTTGATGATAAGGTAGCCATGATAGCGCTGCAACAAGGAACTAGGGATGAGTTTTTCAAGATGTCTTTGGCCAAACGGCCCCCTGAGAGCATGTTGCAGCTCCAAGAGAGGGCAGGGAAGTATATCAAGGTTGAAGAGAATATGAGGAAGACCGTAGTAAGTAATGAGCCCACTGGAGGCAAGAAACGAAAAACTGATTTGGAGTACATCGCTAAGGATAAGTATCCTAGAACTGAACAAAACCCTGATTCAACCCCCAAGAAGGGAGGACCTGGGCAAAAGTTCACTGAATACGCTAAGCTGAATGCCCCCAGAAGTCAGATTTTGATGGAGATTGAGAAAGATAGAGATATTCGCTGGCCTAAGCCCTTGAAGGCTGATCCCGCCAAGCTAGATAAGGGCAAGTATTGCAGGTTTCACAAAGATGTTGGTCATGACACCGATGAGTGTAGGCAGTTGAAAGATGAAATTGAGTTTTTGATTCGAAAAGGAAGGCTGAACAAGTATACTGGAGATGGAGGAGACAGAAACAATAATGGAAGGAAGAACTTTGAAGATCGTAGGAGGGACCAAGATGATCAGGGGCGGAATCCCCAACCTAGAAGACCAGTTATAAACACCATTTATGGAGGGCCGAGACCTCGAGGGCCTGTGATAAACACGATCTTTGGAGGTCCAACTGCTGCTGGATTGTCCAAAAATTCCAGAAAGGCATATACTAGAGAGGTTATGCATATTATTGGAGAAGCCCCGAAGAGGGCCAGGACAGAAGTGACATTGGCTTTTGATGATTCCGACCTAGAGGGTGTGAAGTTTCCCCATGACGACCCGCTGGTCATAACGCCGATAATAGGAAATAGCCCGGTTAAGAGGGTCCTTGTGGATAATGGTGCTTCTGTGGATATCTTGCTCCACGACACCTTTCTAAGGATGGGGTATAACGACTCCCAGTTGACACCAACCGACATGCCGATATATGGATTTGCTGGAGTAGAATGTCCTGTGGAAGGGATAATTAAATTGCCAACCACCATAGGTATGGAGCCAAGGCAAGCAACGCAGATGCTGGATTTTGTGGTGGTAAAGGCTAGTTCAACTTATAATGCTATCATGGGGAGAACAGGGATACATGCCTTCAAGGCAGTCCCCTCTTCCTACCATTCAGTCATGAAGTTTCCCACCCGAAACGGTATTGGAGAAGAGAGAGGAGATCAAAAAATGGCTAGAAGCTGTTATGTGGCCTCTTTGAGGGCAGATGGAGTCGGGGGGCAGGTTCTTCCTATTGAAGATATGGATGTTCGAGAAAATGATGAGAATAGAGGAAGGCCAGCAGAAGAATTGGTTTCGGTTCCTTTAGACCCCGAGAATCCTGAGAGGATGACTTTCATTGGAGCCACATTAGAGGAGCCTCTTAGAGGGAAGTTAGTGAAATTTTTACAAGAAAATAGTGATGTGTTTGCATGGTCAGCAGCTGATATGCCAGGTATAGACCCGGAGTTAATTACTCACAAGCTAAACGTGGATCCAAGCCGGAAGACAGTGAAACAAAAGAAAAGAAATTTTGCCCCGGAAAGACAAGAGGCTATAAAACAGGAAGTAGAAAAGCTCTTAGAGGCTGGTTTCATTGAGGAGATTCAATTTCCGGAGTGGTTAGCAAACCCTGTAATGGTGAAGAAGGCTAATGGAAAGTGGAGAATGTGTATAGACTTCACTGATCTGAATGATGCATGCCCCAAAGACTGTTTCCCGCTGCCTAGAATTGATACTTTGATTGATGCCACTGCTGGACATGAGATGCTGAGTTTCATGGATGGATTTAGCGGATATAATCAGATCAAAATGCATAAGGATGACATTCCAAAGGTATCATTTATCACTGACTTTGGTGTTTATTGTTATCTTGTTATGGCATTTGGTCTCAAGAATGCAGGAGCCACCTATCAGAGGTTGGTGAATAAAATTTTTAAGGATCTTATTGGTAAGACTATGGAAGTCTATGTTGATGACATGTTAGTCAAGAGTCTAGTAAAGACTGATCATATAGCCCATTTAAGGGAAGCTTTTGAGGTCCTGAGGTACCACAAGATGATGTTGAATCCGACGAAGTGTGCTTTCGGAGTAGGATCTGGAAAATTCTTGGGATTGATGGTCTCGAAGAGGGGAATTGAGGCAAACCCCGATAAAATAAAGGCAATCCTGGACATGGAACCCCCTAAAACTGTCAAGGATGTTCAGAAGCTCACAGGAAGGGTCGCTGCGTTAGGACGATTCATCTCCAAGTCAGGAGACAAGTGCTTGTCATTTTTCAAGTCACTAAAGAACATCAAAGACTTTGTATGGAGTGAGGAAAATCAGAAGGCATTTGAACAGTTAAAGAAGTATATGGGCCAGGCCCCGTTGTTGGCCAAGCCAGTTCTGAATGAAGTTTTATTCTTGTACTTAGCTATTTCGGAGAGCGCCTTGAGCGCCGTGTTGGTTAAGGAGGAACTGAAAGTCCAGAAACCCGTATACTATGTCAGCAAAATTTTGCATGGTGCTGAGTTGAATTATTCAGCCATTGAGAAATTCGCTTTAGCCTTGGTTATGGCTTCAAGAAAGCTGCGTCCTTATTTTCAAGCTCACCAAATTGAAGTGCTAACAAATCAGCCACTGAGAAATATCATTCACAGTCCCAAGGCAAGTGGGAGACTGATTAAGTGGGCAATAGAGTTGGGAGAATTCGATCTCAAGTATAAGCCACGTACGGCCATAAAAGCCCAGGCACTAGCTGACTTCGTGGTGGAATGTACCATACCCAACCAAGAAGTCGGGGGGCAGGAAGATACCATACCTCAAGACAAGGGAGTCGACAATGGGGACAAGGAAAAAGAATATTGGGTTCTCTATTTTGATGGAGCATCAAAAACAAATTCCAGTGGAGCAGGATTGGTTCTGCAAAGCCCTGATGGGTTCTTAATTGAGTATGCTATGAAGCTAGACTTCCCAACCACAAATAATGAGGCAGAATATGAAGCCCTGATAGCTGGCCTTGGTCTAGCTGGGACACTTAGAGTCAAAAACTTAAAGGTCCGTGGAGACTCAAAGCTGATCATATCCCAGGTAAAGGGAGAATTTGAGGCAAGGGATGATACAATGGCTAAATATGTCCGCCTAGTAAGGGCTGTGATGACCCAGTTTAATGAATGCCATGTTGAGCACATTCCAAGGGAAGAAAATGTTAAGGCAGATGCGCTATCAAAGTTTGCTTCATCTGAGATAGAAGAAAGTTCAGGGAGTGTATACTTTCGTGTTTTGAGGACACGAAGCATAGATGTTAAGCTCGTGGCTCCCATAGGCCTGGGGACGTCATGGATCGATCCCATCAAGGCTCACATTCAAACCGGTTGGTTGCCAAGCGATGCAACTGAAGCACGAAAATTAACTGTTCGAGCACTAAGGTACTCATTGATAGACGGGATTCTGTATAAAAGATCTTTCGTGGTTCCTTACTTGAGGTGTCTCAGGCCCGATGAGGCACGCTTAGCTCTTGAGGAAGTGCATGAAGGTATTTGTGGGCAACACTTGGGGGGCAGGGCCTTAGCTCATAAGATAACCCGTTTAGGCTTTTATTGGCCAGAAATGATGGCTGATGCCAAAGAATATGTAAAGAAGTGTGATCGCTGTCAGAAGCATGCACCGGTTGTTAGACAACCCCCCGAGATGCTGACCTCTATCAACTCGCCTATTCCCTTTGCAATGTGGGGAATGGATATTCTAGGTCCTTTTCCTATGGCCACGGCACAAAGGAAGTTTCTGATTGTAGCCATTGATTATTTCACCAAGTGGATCGAAGCCAAACCTTTGGCCAAAATCACAACTAAGCAAGTTGCACAATTCCTGTGGGAAAATATTATGTGCCGATATGGAATTCCCCGTATCCTCGTCACTGACAATGGAACGCAATTCAATAATGAGGAATTCAAGAAGTACTGTGAAGAAAATGAAATTGAGTTACGGTTCACCTCTGTCGCTCACCCACAAGCTAATGGGCAAGCAGAAGTTGCAAATCGAATAATTCTGGACGGATTAAAGAAGAGGATCGAGAAGTCAAGAAATAATTGGGTGGATGAGATACTTCCCATATTATGGGCCTATAGGACTACCTGTAGAGTCACGACAGGTGCGACCCCTTTCATGTTGGCATATGGGGCAGAAGCAGTAGTTCCCGTGGAGATATCACATTCTTCTCCAAGGATTCAGGCTTTTGATGAGAAAGAAAATGAGGAAGGGCAGAAGCTAGCCCTGGATTTAATCGATGAAGTGCGAGATAAAGCACATGCAAAGATAGTAGAATATCAGAAAAAAGCTTCATTCTACTACAACCTAAGGGTTAAAGAAAGGTTTTTTAAACAAGGCGATCTAGTCTTGAGGAAGATAGAAGCATCTGGTGTAGGACAAAAAGGGAAGCTTGCCCCAAATTGGGAAGGGCCATACAGAGTCAAGAGTGTTCAAGGTAGAGGAACCTACAAGCTCGAGACTGTGGATGGTTTTGAAGTCCCGAGGACCTGGCACGCACAAAACCTGAAGGTTTACTACGTGTAAGATAGGCGAAGTACGATTCTCACTTGTCATTATGGCAAGTAGGTTTAAAAGCACCTGGAAGCTTTGCTTGCGTAGGATTTTATATTCCAGTAGAATTTACATTGTCAAGTTATTATTGATTAGGGTCGAACCCATGCTATGTAAGGTTTTGAAAAACCAGACTTCATGTTAAAGAGTTTTAAGTTATTTCTATCTAAAGGATGTTTAAACGCACATTAAGACTATAATGATAAGAGGCCGAAGGAGCAACATACAAAATTTAACCCCGAAGGGTAACAACTTCTGATAAAAATAAAGTTCATTAAGAAGATATACAAAAAAAATTAGGCCTTGGAAGGTTGAGATTCTTCAGAACCACTATCCGACGACTCCTCGGAAGTTTCAGTCGTCTCTTCAGAAGTCTCAGTCGAACCCTCCGAAGTCCCTGTGGAAGTTCCCTCTGCAGGAGATGATGGCTGTTGAGGCACTACTTTTGAAGGTTCTTCCACCCTTGCCTTCTTAGTAGCTGGCTCGAGTTCCTCCTCAGAAGAATCTTCTTCTTCTCCATCCCTGATCATGCCAGCAAGCTTCTCAGTAACGCCTCCAAGCTCTGGAACCCGCACAGGGCAGGGAAAGGGCGACTGCTCAGGGATCTCGGGAAACTCATCCTGGATAGCCTCCACAGCAGCGTCCCAACCCTCCTTGTAGCTGACTGGGTGAAGAAGGGCGTCATGCTCCACCATCAGGTCTTTGAATTCTTGGGTATCCATCCAGCCGTCAAAGGCTTTGTCCTTCTGCGCCTTCAAGATTACGTTTTCAGCCCGGGCCGTCTCCAGGTCAGAAGTGGAAGAAGCCAATTGAGCTTCAAGGGCCTCAATTTTTTGGTTGGCCTCCTCCAACTTCTTGTTGGCATCTTCCAGGCCAACCTTCCAAGCCTTAGCTTGGTGAATTGCCCCTTGAAAATGGGCGTTAGCCTGCAAGAGAAATAGCAAAACTTTAGAAAAGAAGCATGAAAAGAAAAGTGTAAAAGGCATAAGTAAAGTGCGTACTGTCGCCAGGGCTTGGGCTCCAAAAAGCTCGTTCCCCTCTAAGTCCTGTTGGAGGACAAAGTCTTGATAGTCCACCGGAGAGATGGAATGTTTGGACCATTCCTTGGACAGGGCTGTGCTGCCCAATATTGAGTCCTTGCCCCGGATCCCCCAGGCAGGTTGAAAATAGGCCCCTGGCCTCTGCTTGGTGCGCAAAACCTGGCTGGGACCTTCCTCATTTGGCTCCATAGCCTGAAGGAGGAACTCAGGGAAGCGATCACCAAGCCTAGGATCTTTGAAAATCTTCCCAGCCCTCTTCATCCTGGTCGTTTCCAGGTCCTTTGGCTTCGTAGCCTCCTCAATCTTCTCAGCCACTGCGACAAGCAAAGTCAGTTGAAAACTAATGGAATAAAAATGCAGGAAATAAAGTAGATGAAGGTAGGAACTTACTTTTCTTATGAACGGGCGAGAGGCCGCGTTCTACCAGGACAGTCTCCCGGATAAGATCCCAAGAATGGGAGGTGCCGTTGTCTTGCGTCAGGAGGTTGAAACCTCTAGCCTCCTCCTCAGACAAAGCTATGTCATTTGGGCTCCCATCCACGGCAATCCCAAAAGAAGATCGAAATAGGGAACCCCAGTCTCCACCCTCCCAAACTATAAACAAAAAATCCTTCTTCCACCCCAAATTGTTGTCAGGGATGGATTTCCCATTCACAATATGGGGGATAGTGGGGCGTTGGTTGATAGAAACCCAACCCGGACTTTTATCGGGGCTGTTCTTGAACTGGAAAATCTTCCTGAAAACAGCAACAGATGTGGGGATGCTGTGCTTGGCGCATTGCGACAGATAGCATAGGATCAACCTCCAGGAATTGGGGGGAAGCTGGCAAGGGCTGATGCCTACATCAGCCAAAAGTAAAGGAATGAATGGATGAAAAGGGAGTCTAATACCTGCCCTTAGAGTATCCCTATAGACGCATAGCGCGTCCTTCTTCCACTGACAGGCCCTGTCGGCCGGACCTGCAAGAACCAGCTTAAAAGGTTCTTTGATTCTGAAGCAGCCGCTCAACTTTTCCAGCTCCTTGGGATCCCGTAAGGCGCTGATATGATCGTGTGCGTCCAGATGCGCATCAGACGGATACTCGTCCCCTCGAGTGTTGATCATGTCGATTAAGGAAGTATACCTCGATCGAATAGGAAAATCATTGGACTTTCTAGCCACGTTCATCTTGGCCAAACGAGTCATTCTTTTGTCAGCCATCTGAAAAAAGGTATGAGGCACGTAAATAGGCTGTCTTAAAATGGCACACAATGGAAAAATGAACACAAAAAACAAAGGGAGAAATCTTACCTGAAAAAGCACTCCTGAGAAAGGCTTTGAGCTCCGACTTGCTGTTATTGCTCTGAGAATCTTAGCAGGAGAATGAAGAAGAAAACAAAGAAATGAGGAAGTGAGGAGTAGTGACCTTTCCTCATTCCTTTATATAGGAGGAAAAAGAAGTTGAAGGGACAAAAAGCCCATTAAGAACAAAGGCCCATGAGAAAAAGCCCAGGAAAAAGCATCTTCCAGTAATATTTGATAAAGCCCAATAAAGAGGCCCAGTAATATTTGATAAAGCCCAGTAAAGAGGCCCAGTAATATTTGATAAAGCCCAATAAAGAGGCCCAGTAATATTTGATAAAGCCCAGTAAAGAGGCCCAGTAATATTTGATAAAGCCCAATAGAGAAATCCAGGCCCAAATCCAATTAGGATTTGGAAAATTCAGTTTTAGCCTTAAAAAATGTAAGGCCCAAATAAAAAGAAAAAGACCAGGATTCAGGTCGAAATCCAGGTCGTGAATCCTGCTCAAAAACTTTCGAGCAGACACCCGAAAATAACGGAGAAAAAAGACCAGGATTCAGGTCGAAATCCAGGTCGTGAATCCTGCTCAAAAACTTTCGAGCAGACACCCGAAAATAACGGAGAAAAAAGACCAGGATTCAGGTCGAAATCCAGGTCGTGATCCCTGCTCGAAATTTTTCGACTAGACTCACGAAAAAAGCGGAAAAAATAGAACTGAATTGAGGTCGTAACTTCGACTAGGAATGAGGTCGAATTAGACAAGCATTTTACAGAAATAAGGATTAAAAATCCAGGTCGAATTTCGACTAGGATCCTGGTCGAAATCCAGGTCGTGGATCCTAGTCGAAATTCTTCGACCAGGAATCAAGAAAACCAAAGAATTTTCGACCAGGATCCAGGTCGAAATTTCGACTAGGATCCAGGTCGAAATCCTAGTCGAAGGGCTCAAAATCAGAAGCTAAAAGTGGGGAATTGACGACCTAGATCCAGGTCGAAATTTCGACTAGGATCCTGGTCGAAATCCAGGTCGTGGATCCTAGTCGAAATCCTTCGACCAGGATGACAAGGCTGACCCCTATTTTCGACTAGGATCCAGGTCGAAATTTCGACTAGGATCCTGGTCGAAAAAAGGGCTGGAAATTTGAAAATTCCAGAAAATAAGGAAAAATCCCAGAAAAATTAGGGAAAATTCCAGAAAATAAGGAAAAATCCCAGAAAAATTAGGGAAAATTCCAGAAAATAAGGAAAAATCCCAGAAAAATTAGGGAAAATTCCAGAAAATAAGGAAAAATCCCAGAAAAATTAGGGAAAATTCCAGAAAATGAGGAAAAATCCCAGAAAAATTAGGGAAAAATCCAGAAATTAGGGAAAAAATCCCGGAAATAAGGGAAAAAATTCCAGGAAATCAAAATAATTCCTGAATAAAAGGAAAAACTCGTTGTAAACGTGTAGGTCGCTCCACACTTTACGCAAGAACGAAACCCTGTAAGGGAATGAATAGACTTAACTTCTGTGAAACCTAATCAATGTTTCCCAAAAGTTGGGGGGCAAATGATAGGGATAAATAAATCCTGATTTTATTAATAATGGGCTGCTGGACCCAATAAGAAGATGTATGATATTCAGACCAGAAAGGTTAAGCCTGATGGACCAGATCAGGCCTGATGGAATAAAAAAGGCCCAAAAGCCCTGATTATTAATTAATTTCGTAATTAATTAATAAGGGAAAAATCAGCTGTTGAGAAGAGTCTTGATAAGGATATAAATCTTTATAGATAAGCCTCAAGGGGACCTAAAAGGATAAGGGATCAGTTTCCTACTATCTAGGACTCCAAAGTCCATTCTAACTATGAGACTTGCCCACCAAGTCTCCTATACCAAGTCCAATTCAAGGACCACCAACATCTATATAAGGGGTCTCACCCCACAAATCAGAACTACGTTTTTTGACTTGATCCTTGGCAATCAGCAAGGTACGTAGGCATCTTGTTAAGGCAGATTGAGTCACGAAACACAAGAGCAGTCAAATCGAGCCTCGAAGCTCACGTTCCTTAGTATTAAATACAGCAATTATATATAGTAGTTTTAATCCATAACAAAGACTAACTTGCCACCATATATTGGTAGAATTAACATGTTAACATCATAAACATCCAATTTGACATCCTTTAACTATCTCTTTGTACCACTTTTATACAAGTCAATTTTGGTCCATATTTTGGCTCTAATCTTCCATCAAAGTCCCTTTAAACCATATTAGAGTAATTTTGCACATTATAAGTCACTTTCAACCATATATTGGTACAATTAACATGTCAATATCATAAACATCTAATTTGACATCCTTTAACCACCTCTTGGTACCACTTTCATACGAGTCAATTTTGGTCCACATTTTGGCTCTAATCTACCATGTAAGTCACTTTAAACCATATTAGAGTAATTTTGCACCTTATAAGACTCACTTTCAACCATATATTGGTAGAATTAACATGTTAACATCATAAACATCAATTTGACATCCTTTAACCATCTCTTGGTACCACTTTCATACGAGTCAATTTTGGTCCACATTTTGGCTCTAATCTACCATGTAAGTCACTTTAAACCATATTAGAGTAATTTTGCACCTTATAAGACTAACTTGCCACCATATATTGGTAGAATTAACATGTTAACAGTCATAAACATCCAATTTGACATCCTTTAACCATCTCTTGGTACCACTTTTATACAAGTCAATTTTGGTCCACATTTTGGCTCTAATCTACCATGTAAGTCACTTTAAACCATATTAGAGTAATTTTGCACCTTATAAGACTAACTTGCCACCATATATTGGTAGAATTAACATGTTAACATCATAAACATCCAATTTGACATCCTTTAACCATCTCTTGGTACCACTTTCATACGAGTCAATTTTGGTCCACATTTTGGCTCTAATCTACCATGTAAGTCACTTTAAACCATATTAGAGTAATTTTGCACCTTATAAGACTAACTTGCCACCATATATTGGTAGAATTAACATGTTAACATCATAAACATCCAATTTGACATCCTTTAACCATCTCTTGGTACCACTTTCATACGAGTCAATTTTGGTCCACATTTTGGCTCTAATCTACCATGTAAGTCACTTTAAACCATATTAGAGTAATTTTGCACCTTATAAGACTCACTTTCAACCATATATTGGTAGAATTAACATGTTAACATCATAAACATCCAATTTGACATCCTTTAACCATCTCTTGGTACCACTTTCATACGAGTCAATTTTGGTCCACATTTTGGCTCTAATCTACCATGTAAGTCACTTTAAACCATATTAGAGTAATTTTGCACCTTATAAGACTCACTTGCAACCATATATTGGTAGAATTAACATGTTAACATCATAAACATCCTAATTTGACATCCTTTAACCATCTCTTGGTACCACTTTCATACGAAGTCAATTTTGGTCCACATTTTGGCTCTAATCTACCATGTAAGTCCCTTTAAACCATATTAGAGTAATTTTGCACCTTATAAGACTCACTTTCAACCATATATTGGTAGAATTAACATGTTAACATCATAAACATCCAATTTGACATCCTTTAACCATCTCTTGGTACCACTTTTATACAAGTCAATTTTGGTCCACATTTTGGCTCTAATCTACCATGTAAGTCCCTTTAAACCATATTAGAGTAATTTTGCACCTTATAAGACTCACTTTCAACCATATATTGGTAGAATTAACATGTTAACATCATAAACATCCAATTTGACATCCTTTAACCATCCTCTTGGTACCACTTTCATACGAGTCAATTTTGGTCCACATTTTGGCTCTAATCTAACCATGTAAGTCACTTTAAACCATATTAGAGTAATTTTGCACCTTATAAGACTAACTTGCCACCATATATTGGTAGAATTAACATGTTAACATCATAAACATCCAATTTGACATCCTTTAACCATCTCTTGGTACCACTTTCATACGAGTCAATTTTGGTCCACATTTTGGCTCTAATCTACCATGTAAGTCACTTTAAACCATATTAGAGTAATTTTGCACCTTATAAGACTCACTTGCCACCATATATTGGTAGAATTAACATGTTAACATCATAAACATCCAATTTGACATCCTTTAACCATCTCTTGGTACCACTTTCATACAAGTCAATTTTGGTCCACATTTTGGCTCTAATCTACCATGTAAGTCCCTTTAAACCATATTAGAGTAATTTTGCACCTTATAAGACTCACTTTCAACCATATATTGGTACAATTAACATGTTAACATCATAAACATCTAATTTGACATCCTTTAACCATCTCTTGGTACCACTTTCATACGAGTCAATTTTGGTCCACATTTTGGCTCTAATCTACCATGTAAGTCACTTTAAACCATATTAGAGTAATTTTGCACCTTATAAGACTCACTTTCAACCATATATTGGTAGCAATTAACATGTTAACATCATAAACATCCAATTTGACATCCTTTAACCATCTCTTGGTACCACTTTCATACGAGTCAATTTTGGTCCACATTTTGGCTCTAATCTACCATGTAAGTCACTTTAAACCATATTAGAGTAATTTTGCACCTTATAAGACTAACTTGCCACCATATATTGGTAGAATTAACATGTTAACATCATAAACATCCAATTTGACATCCTTTAACCATCTCTTGGTACCACTTTTATACAAGTCAATTTTGGTCCACATTTTGGCTCTAATCTACCATGTAAGTCCCTTTAAACCATATTAGAGTAATTTTGCACCTTATAAGACTAACTTTCAACCATATATTGGTAGAATTAACATGTTAACATCATAAACATCCAATTTGACATCCTTTAACCATCTCTTGGTACCACTTTCATACGAGTCAATTTTGGTCCACATTTTGGCTCTAATCTACCATGTAAGTCACTTTAAACCATATTAGAGTAATTTTGCACCTTATAAGACTCACTTTCAACCATATATTGGTAGAATTAACATGTTAACATCATAAACATCCAATTTGACATCCTTTAACCATCTCTTGGTACCACTTTCATACAAGTCAATTTTGGTCCACATTTTGGCTCTAATCTACCATGTAAGTCACTTTAAACCATATTAGAGTAATTTTGCACCTTATAAGACTAACTTTCAACCATATATTGGTAGAATTAACATGTTAACATCATAAACATCCAATTTGACATCCTTTAACCATCTCTTGGTACCACTTTTATACAAGTCAATTTTGGTCCACATTTTGGCTCTAATCTACCATGTAAGTCACTTTAAACCATATTAGAGTAATTTTGCACCTTATAAGACTCACTTTCAACCATATATTGGTACAATTAACATGTTAACATCATAAACATCTAATTTGACATCCTTTAACCACCTCTTGGTACCACTTTCATACGAGTCAATTTTGGTCCACATTTTGGCTCTAATCTAACCATGTAAGTCACTTTAAACCATATTAGAGTAATTTTGCACCTTATAAGACTCACTTTCAACCATATATTGGTAGAATTAACATGTTAACATCATAAACATCCAATTTGACATCCTTTAACCATCTCTTGGTACCACTTTCATACGAGTCAATTTTGGTCCACATTTTGGCTCTAATCTACCATGTAAGTCACTTTAAACCATATTAGAGTAATTTTGCACCTTATAAGACTAACTTGCCACCATATATTGGTAGAATTAACATGTTAACATCATAAACATCCAATTTGACATCCTTTAACCATCTCTTGGTACCACTTTCATACAAGTCAATTTTGGTCCACATTTTGGCTCTAATCTACCATGTAAGTCACTTTAAACCATATTAGAGTAATTTTGCACCTTATAAGACTCACTTTCCACCATATATTGGTAGAATTAACATGTTAACATCATAAACATCCAATTTGACATCCTTTAACCATCTCTTGGTACCACTTTCATACGAGTCAATTTTGGTCCACATTTTGGCTCTAATCTACCATGTAAGTCCCTTTAAACCATATTAGAGTAATTTTGCACCTTATAAGACTCACTTTCAACCATATATTGGTAGCAATTAACATGTTAACATCATAAACATCCAATTTGACATCCTTTAACCATCTCTTGGTACCACTTTCATACGAGTCAATTTTGGTCCACATTTTGGCTCTAATCTACCATGTAAGTCACTTTAAACCATATTAGAGTAATTTTGCACCTTATAAGACTCACTTTCAACCATATATTGGTAGAATTAACATGTTAACATCATAAACATCCAATTTGACATCCTTTAACCATCTCTTGGTACCACTTTCATACGAGTCAATTTTGGTCACATTTTGGCTCTAATCTACCATGTAAGTCACTTTAAACCATATTAGAGTAATTTTGCACCTTATAAGACTAACTTTCCACCATATATTGGTAGAATTAACATGTTAACATCATAAACATCCAATTTGACATCCTTTAACCATCTCTTGGTACCACTTTTATACAAGTCAATTTTGGTCCACATTTTGGCTCTAATCTACCATGTAAGTCACTTTAAACCATATTAGAGTAATTTTGCACCTTATAAGACTCACTTGCCACCATATATTGGTAGAATTAACATGTTAACATCATAAACATCCAATTTGACATCCTTTAACCATCTCTTGGTACCACTTTCATACAGTCAATTTTGGTCCACATTTTGGCTCTAATCTACCATGTAAGTCCCTTTAAACCATATTAGAGTAATTTTGCACCTTATAAGACTCACTTTCAACCATATATTGGTAAATTAACATGTTAACATCATAAACATCCAATTTGACATCCTTTAACCATCTCTTGGTACCACTTTCATACGAGTCAATTTTGGTCCACATTTTGGCTCTAATCTACCATGTAAGTCACTTTAAACCATATTAGAGTAATTTTGCACCTTATAAGACTCACTTTCAACCATATATTGGTAGAATTAACATGTTAACATCATAAACATCCAATTTGACATCCTTTAACCATCTCTTGGTACCACTTTCATACGAGTCAATTTTGGTCCACATTTTGGCTCTAATCTACCATGTAAGTCACTTTAAACCATATTAGAGTAATTTTGCACCTTATAAGACTCACTTTCAACCATATATTGGTAGAATTAACATGTTAACATCATAAACATCCAATTTGACATCCTTTAACCATCTCTTGGTACCACTTTCATACGAGTCAATTTTGGTCCACATTTTGGCTCTAATCTACCATGTAAGTCACTTTAAACCATATTAGAGTAATTTTGCACCTTATAAGACTCACTTTCCACCATATATTGGTAGAATTAACATGTTAACATCATAAACATCCAATTTGACATCCTTTAACCATCTCTTGGTACCACTTTCATACGAGTCAATTTTGGTCCACATTTTGGCTCTAATCTACCATGTAAGTCACTTTAAACCATATTAGAGTAATTTTGCACCTTATAAGACTAACTTGCCACCATATATTGGTAGAATTAACATGTTAACATCATAAACATCCAATTTGACATCCTTTAACCATCTCTTGGTACCACTTTTATACAAGTCAATTTTGGTCCATATTTTGGCTCTAATCTACCATGCAAGTCCCTTTAAACCATATTAGAGTAATTTTGCACCTTATAAGACTCACTTTCAACCATATATTGGTACAATTAACATGTTAACATCATAAACATCTAATTTGACATCCTTTAACCACCTCTTGGTACCACTTTCATACGAGTCAATTTTGGTCCACTTTTTGGCTCTAATCAACCATGTAAGTCACTTTAAACCATATTAGAGTAATTTTGCACCTTATAAGACTCACTTTCAACCATATATTGGTAGAATTAACATGTTAACATCATAAACATCCAATTTGACATCCTTTAACCATCTCTTGGTACCACTTTTCATACAGGTCAATTTTGTCCACATTTTGGCTCTAATCTACCATGTAAGTCCCTTTAAACCATATTAGAGTAATTTTGCACCTTATAAGACTAACTTGCCACCATATATTGGTAGAATTAACATGTTAACATCATAAACATCCAATTTGACATCCTTTAACCATCTCTTGGTACCACTTTTATACAAGTCAATTTTGGTCCACATTTTGGCTCTAATCTACCATGGAAGTCCCTTTAAACCATATTAGAGTAATTTTGCACCTTATAAGACTCACTTTCAACCATATATTGGTACAATTAACATGTTAACATCATAAACATCTAATTTGACATCCTTTAACCACCTCTTGGTACCACTTTCATACGAGTCAATTTTGGTCTACATTTTGGCTCTAATCAACCATGTAAGTCACTTTAAACCATATTAGAGTAATTTTGCACCTTATAAGACTCACTTTCAACCATATATTGGTAGAATTAACATGTTAACATCATAAACATCCAATTTGACATCCTTTAACCATCTCTTGGTACCACTTTTATACAAGTCAATTTTGGTCCACATTTTGGCTCTAATCTACCATGTAAGTCCCTTTAAACCATATTAGAGTAATTTTGCACCTTATAAGACTCACTTTCAACCATATATTGGTACAATTAACATGTTAACATCATAAACATCTAATTTGACATCCTTTAACCACCTCTTGGTACCACTTTCATACGAGTCAATTTTGGTCCACATTTTGGCTCTAATCTACCATGTAAGTCACTTTAAACCATATTAGAGTAATTTTGCACCTTATAAGACTCACTTTCAACCATATATTGGTAGAATTAACATGTTAACATCATAAACATCCAATTTGACATCCTTTAACCATCTCTTGGTACCACTTTATACAAGGTCAATTTTGGTCCACATTTTGGCTCTAATCTACCATGTAAGTCACTTTAAACCATATTAGAGTAATTTTGCACCTTATAAGACTCACTTTCAACCATATATTGGTACAATTAACATGTTAACATCATAAACATCCAATTTGACATCCTTTAACCATCTCTTGGTACCACTTTCATACGAGTCAATTTTGGTCCACATTTTGGCTCTAATCTACCATGTAAGTCACTTTAAACCATATTAGAGTAATTTTGCACCTTATAAGACTCAATTTCAACCATATATTGGTAGAATTAACATGTTAACATCATAAACATCCAATTTGACATCCTTTAACCATCTCTTGGTACCACTTTTATACAAGTCAATTTTGGTCCACATTTTGGCTCTAATCTACCATGTAAGTCCCTTTAAACCATATTAGAGTAATTTTGCACCTTATAAGACTCACTTTCCACCATATATTGGTACAATTAACATGTTAACATCATAAACATCTAATTTGACATCCTTTAACCATCTCTTGGTACCACTTTCATACGAGTCAATTTTGGTCCACATTTTTGGCTCTAATCAACCATGTAAGTCACTTTAACCATTAAGAGTAATTTTGCACCTTATAAGACTCACTTTCAACCCTATATTGGTAGAATAACATGTTAACATCATAAACATCCAATTTGACCTCTTTAACCATCTCTTGGTACCACTTTTCATACGGTCAATTTTGGTCCACATTTTGGCCTAATCTACCATGTAAGTCACTTAACCACTATTAGAGTAATTTTGCACCTTATAAGCACTAACTTGCCACCATATATGGTAGAATTAACATGTTAACATCATAAACATCCAATTTGACATCCTTAACCATCTCTTGGTACCACTTTAACAAGTCAATTTGGTCCACATTTTGTGGCTCTAATCTCCATGGCAAGTCCCTTAAACATATTAGAGTAATTGTTGCACCTTATAAGATCTCACTTTCAACCATATATTGGTACAATTACCATGTTAACCTCATAAACATCTA